>NW_026911641.1:49680-78137 GCF_963692335.1 Osmerus eperlanus
TACTAGAAAGAGTTGTGGTCGCGTGTCTAAAATAAACCACCTGTTTTCTTGCTCTTTGCGCGTCTACGTTGAGCACTTCTTCGCAGAGTAGGCAGTCGCCGCTCCACTCCACCGCGTCCTCGTTGCAGCCGCCGCCCTGCAACCCCAAACGGTGCTGCGCGCACAGACGCTCCGCAAGGCGCTCCACCGCAGCGACCAATTTGTGCCGCCGCAGCGTTTCCACCTCTCGGTGCGGCAAGACGTGCAGCTCGCAAAAAGAGGCCAGACACACGAGACACGACTTCAAAGCTCTTAGCTTGTTTTCAACCGGGCAGAAGTCACACGGGACGTCCCCTACTCCGAGATACAGCTCCGGTACCGTGGACGTTACCATCTCGTTCATTTTGACTTTCTCCACAACCTCGGCGAGCACTGTGTTTCGCCGTAGCACTGGTCTCGGGCTGAACATTTCCCGACATTGTGGACAGCTGAACTGCGCGTTTTCTGCGTGGTCCCAATAACTGTTGATGCATAACATACAGTAGGTGTGACCGCACGGGATGGACACCGGGTTCTTCCATATATCTTGACAGATAGGGCAGCGGAACTGACTTTCCGTTACCGATATATTCGCCTGTGCCATACAGTCGATGAGTTTTTGCCTCAGTGTCGCTCAAAATTTCCCGTATTGAGTCGAAAAAACGGCCGTGACAGTTCCGTGCCTCTCCGGTTTGTTTACAGCAGAAAGTGGGCGATAGATGCGGATCTCGCAGGACCTCCCACCCAGCGTGTCATGACAGCCTACTCCTCCGGGAGCTGGTTAACTTCCGAGTTCCGACTACCGAATCCTCAATCAGACCCGATCCTAAACCTTGACGTCAGTGCATCTTCCAAGCTCTACCGTAAGTCTTCAGCAACATGCGCAGCAACATCCATAGTCCCTCGACAGTCAGTGCACTCATTCCCCCATAGTTACCACATAAAACAATCCCTCTTCCAACGGTTTTCGAACGATTTTTATTTGTCATGGAAACTGCATAAAAGAGCGGAAAGCGCTGCTTAATTAACTTGTAAAACATAAGACGTTACATGCAATATATAGGCAATATATGTTTTGCTGTTTAAGCTGGTTTATCACATATTATGTTACGAGTAATATCATACAACATAGCATGTTGTTGATGAGTTGATTCTATCCCTGTAGTTCAGTGATGTCCCAGATGAAGTGTAGAGGCAGGCCCTTCATCCTGTCCTGGTAGACCTGGTCAAACCTTTCACTCTGGGCCACAGTCAAGGAGTTCTTCCAATCTCCAATGGTACCTGCGACGGACACACACACGTACACACACATACATCATAAACCCAGAAAAAACTGTAGACCTACAGCAACACGGGTCACCAACCCCGGTGCGGCACAAACCTCAGCTCCCGTAGGACTGTGTGTGTGTGTGTGTGTGTCTGTGTGTGTGTGTGTGTGTGCCTGCTTCACGTTGGCTGGAGCCTCTCACCTTTCCGGAGGAAGCGTCCCTTGGCCGGGTCCTTCACCTCGTCAGGCAGGAACTCGTAGTTGGCTTTGGGGTCCCTCCTCATGTTGTTGAAGGTGACCCGCTCCACGATGTGGTCGATGGCCACGTCCGACAGGCTCTTCCCCACGAACTCCGCCAAACGCACCACCACTGACCTCAGGTCCTGACGAGAGGGGGAGGGAGGGGGTCAGTGTGTGTGTGTGTGTCAGAGAGAGAGAGAGAGAGAGAGAGAGAGAGAGAGAGAGAGAGAGAGAGAGAGAGAGAGAGAGAGAGATGAGAGAGAGAGAGAGAGAGAGAGAGAGAGAGAGAGGAGAGTGTGTGTATCAGAGATCACGCGTGTATCCTCAGCCTACCTTGATCATCTCCTCATAGGTCAGGAACAGGATGTCGTATTTGTCCTTGTTGGTGTACCAACCCCGGATGTGGTCAAACCAGCAGCCTCCAACCACTAGCACACACACACACAAGCACAACAGTACTCATCCGTTACATGATCACCCTCTCTAGAATGATATGAAATGGGATGACATCAGATGAATTGTTTCTAATTGCGACGCACGCATACACACACATACATACACACACACACACACACAAGGTACACTCACTCCACCCGCAGAAGAACTTTTCCAGCATCTCGTCGTAGTGTTCTGGGCTGTCCAGCTTCTTCATGAACTTGGAGAAGTGGAAGTAGGAGACCAGGGCATCTTTCGGGTTCCTGCTCACATAGATCACCTGGGGGGGGGGGGCGTAGGGAGGGTGGGTGAGCGTGTGTTTGTGTACTACAAGGTGTGTGTGGGTGTGTGTGTGTGTGTGTGTACCTTGGCCTTGTGGTTCTGCAGGCCGCGGGGCATGAGGTGTTGGTGCAGGTGGGAGCAGAAGAGACGCGGGGAGGGCCGGTCGTCGTAGCTCTTCCCCTTCTCCAGGAACTCCAGCCAGGGCATGCGTTCAAACGTGATCTTGTCCACCATCCCTGGGAAGTCGTCCTCAAAGATGAGGGTGACGATGCGCTGGGTCCACACCGTGCCTGAGGGTGGGAGGGGCAAGGGACAGCACAGGGGGAGACAGGTCAGGGAGGGCAGGAAAGGGGAGGGAGAGGCTGGGAGGGGTAGGTGGGGGAGAGAGATGAGGGAGATGGAAGGAGGGAGAGGTGACTACAAGGGGGGAGAGATCCAGAATCTGCTGCACGGTTTGAACTCGTTTCTCAGAATCGAATCTAATCCTGCCCACTCCACCAATCACTTGTCTATTTGGCGGTGCAGCTGGCTGAAGGGGTATCCATGGTTACGTTGCCAGTTCGATTCCCGGCCGTGCCAAATGACGTTGTGTCCTTGGGCAAGGCACTTCACCCTACTTGCCTCGGGGGGGGGATGTCCCTGTACTTACTGTAAGTTGCTCTGGATAAGAGCGTCTGCTAAATGACTAAATGTAAATGTTACGTGTGTCTGACAGTCGCGGGTGTCATGGGCTGAAGGGGTGTCCATGGTGACGTGTGTGTAGGTCACAGGACTGAGAGCAAAGGGAGGGTGTTGGCTTCTGATCTCTTTTTAGGTAACAGCTGCAGAGAGAGATCCAAAGATCAAAAGGGAAATAGGTGTGTGTGTGTGTGTGTGTGTGTCTGAGAGAGAACGAGAGAGAGATGTTGAAGTATTGTTGTCAAAACAAAAATACACAAAAAAAATGAATGTGAAATGAGAGCCCCTCCTAGGGTGTTTCATAACTGCTTTGCACGTGAGCATACTGGCGGAATTTGAATGTTCCAGAACTACTCTGCTCTCGAGAGTTAAGGAATGCCGTTATTTAGGCTACCCTTCTTTGACTTTTTGACTTCCTTATAGGAATTTAAAAGGCCAGCAATGTGTACAGTATTCCTCTGAATGGACGTAGGCTGATATAAATATAACTAGTGTTTTTCATGAATCTGTTGTACAGCCAATTGCGTTGTTGCCTAATGGAAATATACATGTTTTTTTCTGTAGCGTAGCCTTACCCTTTTTTATGAATACTTCTCAATAATAATACAATCATGTCTGGCAGATACTGACCAACGCGACATGTTTATGCTATTTCGGTAAAGACACGTGTCAAATAACTTTTGATTTCACCTGATTTCGGGAATGTAACGAGATATACATCACTGTCCTTGATCTCAAAATGCTCCAAGCTGTCGATGTACTCCGTCGTAAGTTCTTGCGTGTCATCCACCGGAAAAACGGTGCCTTTGTAGGTAAACATTTTATCACCGAGAAGTTTGTATTCCTGTTGAGCCATAGTTGTCAATTATATTTGAACAACAACACTGTAAAAAGTCCGGCTGGTGAAGAGGTCTCCAAGTTATGAAGGAGATTGTTTAAAGAAGGACGTTAAAACATTTTATGACTGCAAACTATTGCCCAATACAGTTCAACTTAAGGTCAGTTTGCTAGAAGTGTGTGATTAAAGTTAAACTTTGGACCGGACACTTGAAACTAGAATGTTTTTCTCTCGACAGATAAGATAATTACACCGATTTAGGAGATCAATTGTGAAACAAAAAAGTTTCTGTTTTAAAAAAAAACTATATATTTTTAACCTTTTAAAACTATTTTTTCACAGACACACTGAAAGAAGAGCAGTGGGGAGATAAGAACAGAGAAGCCCATAAACAGAGCAGAGTACAAAAGAGTATAGTATAGAGTCCACATCAAGGAGCCTACTCATCAATGATGCCCCCCCAAAAAATTCAAACTTTTTTTCGAAATTATTTTTTACAACTTTAGAAATTCAATATTTTTTTAACCTTTAAACAGCTTTTTTCCACACGCTAAATTAAAGAGAGGATAGCTATTTCAGAGATTAGCGATTTTATGTATATTTCTTTTAAATGTAATTGAAAAAGTAAAGGGTGTGGAAATAGGACAGACATTATTGGAATAATCTGGTGTCGATTTGAGATTTTTTAACACAAGTTTGAAAAAGTTATTAAGATTAACAAGGATTTCATGCTATTTTCAGAGATAAACGATTTTATATGTTTTAAACGTAATTGAAAGAGTAAGCCATACCTGTGACTGGCAGACTCGCTTTCTATTCATTTTCTGTGCAACGTCGCCCTCTTGTGGTCAGTATTGGCAACAGGCAAAGTCTAGAATCTAAACCTCTAATAAATATTCTAACTCTGTGAAAATAACTCCTAACCAATATGAGCTACTACTTATCGACAAAACGCCATAGTATACATGTGGTCAGCAATCTTCCTGCTGTTGTACTGACGTCAGTTACCTATCAAATCTTTGACCAGGGGTCGCTGTTGTAATGGTTACAGTTTTCCCCGTTTCCCCGTCGAGATTGTCTTTTTATGGAGACTGATTTCCCAGATATAGGGGTGCCAGTTGTATTTATTAAGCACCAGCTTTCACCCATCCAGCAGTGTTAGATCTGAGGTTGCAACATGAAGGAAGAGTGTGTGTGTGTGTGTGTGTGTGTGTATGTCAGATACAGTGTGTGTGTGTGTGGATTTGAATTGTCTGTCTGCTGTCTGCTTTTCTGTCTGTGTTTCTCTGTGTGTGTCTCTCTCTGTGGGTGTTTCTTTCTGTGTGTGTCTCTCTCTCTCTCTCTCTCCTCTCTCTCTCTCTCTCTCTCTCTCTGTGTATATCTCTCTCTCTCTCTCTCTGTGTGTGTCTCTGTGTGTGTGTCTCTCTCTGTCTCTGTGTATGTGTGTATCTCTGTGTGTGTGTGTGTGTGTAGGATGGACACAAAAGCTCTGCAATGGGGTCTGCTCCCCTGACTCCCTGGGTTCTTTGTGGGTTGCAGTGTACTTGCCATTTTAAATGGCCCTTTTCAGCTAGGCCGTAAAACGATCCTGGGCCTTTCCTAGCCAGGGTGTGCCCAGGCGTCTCTGGTTTACCTGGGGGACAGCCTAGGGAGGGGTTGGGGGGAGGCAGCTGGTCAGCAGGAGAGAGGATAGAGGTAGGATGGAGGGATAGATGTAAGGGGAGAACACTGAGAAAGAACAAATAAACAAAGGTGGTGATGAGGGTCGCACTTCCCCCCTCTCTCTCTCTCTCTCTCTCTCTCTCTCTCTCTCTCTCTCTCTCTCTCTCTCTCTCTCTCTCTCTCTCTCTCTCTCTCAGCGTACTAATGGAAGGTTGCGCGTGGGCGAGCACACACACGCGCAAACACTCATACACCTGATTAATCTTGAGACGAGGCAGGATTGTGTACACGTGAATAAATTACATCAGGCCTATATACAGCAAGCATGTAGATTGCATTTAAGAAGACACATATCAAACAATAAACAACATAGCGTGGCCCTGGCCCTAAAGAGCGACAAAAAAAAACGATTCTAATACGCGTGTTGACACTCTGCTGCGCATTCCACTGCCGCAACGCCAGCGTTGACGCACAGGCTCCACAATGCAAACAGCGGTTCAGACATGCCCCCGCTGCCCCTTCCCCAGCATCTAGAGAGAGGAGGCTTCGCTGACTGCCAGCAGCTAAGCCGCTCGTCATGTCAGACACGAAAACAACCTGTTGGGGATTAAGTCGTACACAGACACGGGGTTTGTGTTGTGTTCCGCGACAGGGTCCTCCATTGAGCGCTCCTTTCTTTGGAATCTGTAGGGAGAATGCGCTTAACAGTAAAGACAATGTACTCAGACGACTGTAGACATATCAATTTCAAGCTGCAGTTGGTTTTTTTTTGTTTACATGCGGATCCTGTTCTGGGAGTTGAGAAAAGTGACAAAAGTTATGCTGCTTCTTTTTCCTTCTCTTTTCTCTATATTCCCCGTGCGGGGGAGAAAGGAGAATAATATTTAGGCTCCTCGCACGTTGAATTTAGGCTACGTGCGCTGAAGCGTGGATGACCACCAGGCTATATGACATTATTTGAAGCGCAGTGTTGAGGAAGGAAGAAGGCGGAGTGATTGTGAGCGTGTCAACTTGT
Source organism: Osmerus eperlanus (assembly GCF_963692335.1). Lineage (NCBI taxonomy): Eukaryota > Metazoa > Chordata > Actinopteri > Osmeriformes > Osmeridae > Osmerus > Osmerus eperlanus. The sequence goes on from NW_026911641.1 coordinate 56,116, forward strand.
GAAGTGAATACACTGTCGCTCCGGTGACTTCGGAGTGGGCAGGTGACAGGTAGGACCGCGTGCTGAAGTTCTTTGGGGACGTCACTGGTGAACCATCAGCGGTTGATTCGCCGCAGCTGGACTGGGGGCCTAGTCTGACAGCTGAAATGCAAACTTTTGAAAGATAGGCCTATCGGTTTCAGTTTAACGGATAACGGATTTACGGCTATCGACTATTAATGGCTATCAGAATGATTGGAAGCTGAAAAATATTCAGCAATGGATTCAAGTTGAAACATGTCACACATGCCTACAGAAGGCCTATTTGACTGTATTGATAAGCGTATATTGCCTACGGAGAGCGCGTGTCATTGGGTGAGCTATATTAAACGAAATTAGGAAGTAGGTCTAGATGTTTTTATGGACCAATATTCACGTGACGTCTTCTAGCACTATCGACTGAAATACTTAAATCAACGGAATAAAATCGTCAGCTATTTGATGTCACCATGCACACACGGAGAATGTTGCGGGCGCTCCCCGTTGTCATCTTAACTTTCTTCATCGTCTTGTTCGTTGATTTTCGAATGCGGACGAAACATTCTCACGGATCAGAGGGGATCCGCAGCCCTAACCACCTCGAGCGCCCAACTCCAGAAGCAGCTTCCCCGGCGAAAGAGGCTGCAAATTCGAAGAGCTTCTCATTCGCGCGCGCCGATGTCAGCTCGTTGAACCGGAGGGTGGCAGACCTGCACGAAGAGATACTTCAAACAAATAATAAGTTAAAGACTTGGAGGCAAACGACTGTGCCTCTACCGCCGTTAAAATTAACTGACATCTTCATAGCTGTTAAGACTACCGGGAGATTTCACAGCACGCGACTCGGGCTTCTCATGGACACTTGGATTTCTAGGACCAAGGATCACGTGAGTGTCTGATATAATTATCGACCCATTACTCAAAAACTTTAGAAACATTCATTTAAAATGCACACGCTTTTCCATAACCTTCTATAATCTACATGGGAGATTGAAACTCGCAGACGAAAAATGGCACCTAGATGATATCATTCTAGGCCCATAATTCATAGTCCAGTAGGCCTAAGTGTGCACCCCTTCTTGGAGAAACGGTGTCAGTGCTGACAGGACATGACATCATCAGCACAACACCCCCAGGTGGTGTTGTTGACTGGCATGTGTTGGTTCACTGTGACTTCACAGTGCATGGAGGACTGGTAGGGCACCATGCCTGGACTAAACGCTGATCTCAGCATGGCGTCTTTCCTGTTGTGAACAGTTCACCTCTGGCTGAACAAAGATCCCCTCTGTGGTGTGAGCAGGGTCTGTGTACTAGCTGTTAGGGGTGAGCAGGGTCTGTACTAGCTGTTAGGGGTGAGCAGGGTCTGTACTAGCTGTTAGGGGTGAGCAGGGTCTGTGTACTAGCTGTTAGGGGTGAGCAGGGTCTGTGTACTAGCTGTTAGGGGTGAGCAGGGTCTGTGTACTAGCTGTTAGGGGTGTGCAGGGTCTGTGTACTAGCTGTTAGGGGTGAGCAGGGTCTGTGTACTAGCTGTTAGGGGTGTGCAGGGTCTGTGTACTAGCTGCTAGGGGTGAGCAGGGTCTGTGTACTAGCTGTTAGGGGTGTGCAGGGTCTGTGTACTAGCTGTTAGGGGTGTGCAGGGTCTGTGTACTAGCTGCTAGGGGTGTGCAGGGTCTGTGTACTAGCTGTTAGGGGTGTGCAGGGTCTGTGTACTAGCTGTTAGGGGTGTGCAGGGTCTGTGTACTAGCTGCTAGGGGTGTGCAGGGTCTCTGTACTAGCTGCTAGGGGTGGAGGTGGAAGAGGAGAGGGGTGGAAGGACACAGGCGTGGGAGATTTCTCCTCCTGCTTCTCTCTGTCTTGTGTTGTTTTTCCCCTTTCTATCTGTTGTCTCGCATACAGAGAAACATATATTCTCTCCATCTCACTCACTCACTCACTCACTCACTCACTCACTCACTCTCACTCACACACACAGGACATGACACATTTGGGAGCATCTGAAGACTGGTTTCGCCAGGCCTTATCTATAAGTGGCTTGTCAAAGCAAATTCCCTACATGCTACCAACAGTGTGACACCCCCCCCCCCCCCCCCCCCCATACACACACACCCGCCCCACACCCATCCAGGGTGACCATCCTAACAAGGTTACTCATTGCTTCCTGCCCTGCCCCCTGTGTTGTATTGTGTGTGTGTGTGGGCGGGTGGGCGGGTGGATGGATCGGGGGGCCTCTGTTACATCCTGGTGTGAAGCCCTCCTGCTAGCCTCTTGGACGGCCCTGACGACATGTCGTCCCCGGAGACACGGCAGGCCTTCTCCTCACACGAGAGAGAGAGAGAGGGGGAGGGAGAGAGGGGTGTCGGAGAAGAGACCCTGGTTTAGGTCCCAATGACGCCTCAACAACGCCACTTAGGCTGTGATGTGTCTGTGTGTGTCCGAGGGGGAGGGGGTATCAGAGAAGCAGAGAGGTGGAGGGGAGGGGGAGGGGGTATCAGAGAGGGGGAGGGGGAGGTGGTATCAGAGAAGCAGAGAGGTGGAGGGGAGGTGGAGGGGGTATCAGAGAGGGGGAGGGGGAGGTGGTATCAGAGAAGCAGAGAGGTGGAGGGGGTATCAGAGAGGGGGATGGGGTATCAGAGAAGGAGAGGGGGAGAGGAAACATACAGATGTACACAGAACCAGGAGGAGAGAAGCTTCATGGATGTGCCAAGCAAAGAGACAGTTCGCCGAAGTTCTACAAAGCAGGAAACGGAAATGTTGTCATAGTAGGACTGCCCAAGTCGCTAAGCAACAGTCTATATTGCGTGTTGGGCGGTGTACTAGATCATCGGTGGGTCTTGTTGTTACCCTGGGGAGAGATGACTGGGGGTGGGTCATGGACTAGATTCTCTGGATCCCATTCAAACGGTTGACACTTTGCCATAGTGTCTGTTCTCAGGCTGCTTTCAGTCTGACACACACACACACACACACACACACACACACACACACACACACACACAGGATGTTGTGCGGGGCAGGCTGTCTGCAGCAGGCTAGGAGGAAGCAGCAGTTGCTGAGCGCTAGAACAATGATGAACAGGAAGCTGATACGAGAACAGGAAGTGAGGTTGCATGTTTCAGTACACAATGTAAAATGAGCCTCCTTTCAATCCACACTCAAAACACACACTGTGTACAACACACACACTACACAACACAGACACCATGTGCAACCCACACTGTACAACCCACACTACACAACACACATACTACACAACACACACAACATGTGCAACCCACACTGTACAACCCACACTGTACAACCCACACTGTACAACACACACTACACAACACACACTGTACAACACACGCGGTTAGGGAATCAGGCTATTAATCAGAAGGTTGCTGTTTCGATTCCCGGCCGTGCCAAATGACGTTGTGTCCTTGGGCAAGGCACTTCACCCTACTTGCCTCGGGGGGAATGTCCCTGTACTTACTGTAAGTCGCTCTGGATAAGAGCGTCTGCTAAATGTAAATGTAACACACACATGTGCAACACACACTGTACAACACACACACATGTGCAACACACACTATACAACACTCAGATGCAGCAAACACTATACAGTACATGCACACTACACAACGCACAGGCACACACACACACACACACGCACACACAAACCCATTCTGCTGGTGTGAATGTGACGTCTGACTGATCACGGTATGGTGGGACGAGGCAGGGGAAGTCTTCAGTGTATAAAAGTGATTCATACATTTGATTGGTCAGCCTGATCTCTGAAAGCACCCCAGTGTCCACTCATCCAGTACAACCTTAGTTTTTATCGTTTTTCCTCCTCTTCCTCCACTGGTCTCTTTTATGAGCCTCCGCTCTCTCCGGCCCCTGCCGACCATTTTGGATCTTTAGACCAGATAGTGATGATGTCTGGCAGCCTCCTCTTCCCCTCCCTCTCTCTCTTCCCCTCCCTCTCTCTCTTCCCCTCCCTCTCTCTTCCCCTCCCTCTCTCTCTTCCCCTCCCTCTCTCTCTTCCCCTCCCTCTCTCTCTTCCCCTCCCTCTCTCTCTTCCCCTCCCTCTCTCTTCCCCTCCCTCTCTCTCTTCCCCTCCCTCTCTCTCTTCCCCTCCCTCTCTCTCTTCCCCTCCCTCCCTCTCTTCCCCTCCCTCTCTCCTCCCCTCCCTCTCTCTCTCCTCCCCTCCCTCTCTCTTCCCCTCCCTCTCTCTCTTCCCCTCCCTCTCTCTTCCCCTCCCTCTCTCTCTTCCCCTCCCTCTCTCTCTTCCCCTCCCTCTCTCCTCCCCTCCCTCTCTCTCTCCTCCCCTCCCTCTCTCTTCCCCTCCCTCTCTCTCTCCTACCCTCCCTCTCTCTCTCTTCCCCTCCCTCTCTCTTCCCCTCCCTCTCTCTCCAGGCAGATACAAGAGAAAGAGAGAAACAGTGGTGGTTGTTTTTTCCACCTAGCACAGAGCACTACCCCGTAATACTGCACCTAGCACAGAGCACTACCCCGTAATACTGCACCTAGCACAGAGCACTACCCCGTAATACTGCACCTAGCACAGAGCACTACCCCGTAATACTGCAGCTAGCACAGAGCACTACCCCGTAATACTGCACCTAGCACAGAGCACTACCCCGTAATACTGCACCTAGCACAGAGCACTACCCCGTAATACTGCACCTAGCACAGAGCACTACCCCGTAATACTGCACCTAGCACAGAGCACTACCCCGTAATACTGCAGCTTGCATCCTTGTTTCATTTCCTTCCATCCTTCCTTCTCTCCTTCTTCCTTACTTGCATCCTTGTTTCATTTCCTTCCATCCTTCCTTCTCTCCTTCTTCCTTACTTGCATCCTTGTTTCATTTCCTTCCATCCTTCCTTCTCTCCTTCTTCCTTACTTGCATCCTTGTTTCATTTCCTTCCATCCTTCCTTCTCTCCTTCTTCCTTACTTGCATCCTTGTTTCATTTCCTTCCATCCTTCCTTCTCTCCTTCTTCCTTACTTGCATCCTTGTTTCATTTCCTTCCATCCTTCCTTCTCTCCTTCTTCCTTACTTGCCTCCTTGTTTCATTTCTTCCTTCCCATTTTCTCTCCTTCCTTCCTTGTTAAACTTCCCCCCTTTTCTCCATTTTGCCACCATCACTACTGTACCGTCAAAGACTACTTACCTGCCAGTAGAGGTCAGTAGTGAACTATAAGAAGTCTCTATTTTTACTAAGGTGTGTCTGTGCACATTGTATAGTGTACGACTTTCCTTACCTGAGAGCACTTTGCTACGTTCAAAGCACCAAGGTCACAATAACCAGTGCATTTGTGTGTGTCTGGAACAGAATAGAAATATTGTCTGTGTCCAAGAACAATCTTTTTAGGCACTGAACAACAGAACAGCGTGAAGCCAGCCCAGCATGAGAGACGGTACCTTACTGTAGGACTCCTAAGCTCTCGCTCCAGGCAGGGGTGGGCAATGCATGAGAAATGCTAATATGAGAAATGCTAATATGAATGGTGTTGTGTTTTTTGAAACATGCTTCAGAGAGGTGTTCATGTGTGTGAAACATGCTTCAGAGAGGTGTTCGTGTGTGTGACACATGCTTCAGAGAGGTGTTCGTGTGTGTGAAACATGCTTCAGAGAGGTGTTCATGTGTGTGAAACATGCTTCAGAGAGGTGTTCATGTGTGTGACACATGCTTCAGAGAGGTGTTCGTGTGTGTGTGACGTGTTCATGGATCCTGGTTGACGATTGTGTTCTTCTCCTGGTCCAGACGTACATCTTTACTGACGCCGAGGATGAAGACATCACCTCCAAAGGTCAGAGGACAAACTGACATCACCTCTGTTCCGTCCTACAGGGGCTGGTTCACACAGTACTTAGGTAATCATCTCTCTCGCTCTCGCTCTCGCTCTCGCTCTCGTCCTCCAGGTTTTAACATGATAGTGACAGCCTGTCCGTCAGACCACAGTCACCAGGCCCTGTCCTGCAAGATGTCTGCAGAGTACGATCACTTCATAGCCTCCGACAAGAGGTAGGCGCCGTGTGTGTGTGTGTGTGTGTGTGTGTGTGTGTGTGTGAACGAGCAGTGGTTGCTCTGGGATTCAACTTTTTATGTTAATGTTGTTGCTGTTGTGTGTGTCAGTACATTCTATGTTGTTTCTGATGTGGTCTGCCTGCATGTGAAAGCATCTGTGTGTGTGTGTGCAGATCATGTAGACTATCTGTGTGTGTGTGCAGATCATGTAGACTATCTGTGTGTGTGTGTGCAGATGGCTGTGTCATGTAGACTGTGTGTGTGCAGATGGCTGTGTCATGTAGACTGTGTGTGTGTGTGCAGATGGCTGTGTCATGTAGACTATGTGTGTGTGTGTGCAGATGGCTGTGTCATGTAGACTGTGTGTGTGTGTGCAGATGGCTGTGTCATGTAGACTGTGTGTGTGTGTGTGTGTGCAGATGGCTGTGTCACGTAGACTATCTGTGTGTGTGTGCAGATGGCTGTGTCATGTAGACTGTGTGTGTGTGTGCAGATGGCTGTGTCATGTAGACTGTGTGTGTGTGTGCAGATGGCTGTGTCATGTAGACTGTGTGTGTGTGTGCAGATGGCTGTGTCATGTAGACTGTGTGTGTGTGTGTGCAGATGGCTGTGTCATGTAGACTGTGTGTGTGTGTGTGCAGATGGCTGTGTCATGTAGACTGTGTGTGTGTGTGCAGATGGCTGTGTCACGTAGACGACGATAACTACGTGAACCCTGGAGCCCTCCTCGCCCTCCTCTCCTCCTTCCCCCCCGACGGAGACCTGTACCTGGGCAAGCCCAGCCTCGACCGCCCCATCACGGCCCACGAGGTGCTGGAGGGCAACAAGACGGTCAGCTCCCATGATGCTTTGCAGGGCCGGGGTTGTTGTTTATTCTGAGAACGGATCTCCTCCCTCCCTCCCTCCCTCCCTCCCTCCCTCCCTCCCTCCCTCCCTCCTTCCCTACCTACCTCCCACGTGGCAGACATCTCCCTCCCTCCCTCCCTCCCTTCTCTTTCTGTCTTTCCTTCTTTTTCTTCCCTTCCGTTCCTTCTACATCCCTTTCCAACCTGTCTCCTTCCTCCTCCCTCCCTCCTCCCAGGCTCCCTTGCCTTCCACCATCCCCCTTGGCATGCTAACAACCTCCCTCCTTCCTCCCACAGCCCTCCCCCCCCTCCCTCCCGTCCTCCGTAGCTGTCCACTGGTCTAACACGATGGTGGATCGGATTAAGTCGTGAGCGTCGAGGCCCCTGTTGTGACCCGCTCCCGCTCCTCCATGTTTAGGTCCATGTCTGCAGGCCGACCACCTGGTCAACACCGATCCATATCTAATCAGCCTCCTCTCCCGTCCTCACCGCAGCACCGGGTATCGACGAGTCTCGCCCCCCCCCCTCCCCCCCCCCTCTTGTGTCTTCCTCCTCCTTCATCTGCTCCCCCCACAGTGTCCTCACCAGGGGAAGGGAGGGGGGCAGGACAGGGGGATGGAGAGGGGAGGAAGGAGAGATGGGGATGAGGATGGGGGGGATCGAGGGGGAAGGCGAGGGAGGAGGGAGGGATGTTTCTCTGCATGCAGTAAGGGTTTTCTAACTGGATGATCGATGAGTGATTACAGCCCCATATTGATCCCATCTGTCTCAAGTCCTCTAGTGGTGGTGGTGGGGGGGCTGGATGGGGGGTCTCTACTATGGTTGGGGGAGTGGGGGGAGGGGTTTCAACGACTCAATTGACTGCCGTTACTTTAAGAATAGACATGCTGCCCACACACTGGAGTGCATGTGTGTTTGAACACGTCTGTGTGTGTGTGTGTGAGAGAAAATGTGTTTGAGGGTTTCAGTGAATGTAGTTGGTGTGTGTGTGTGAGGGTTTCAGTGAATGTAGTTGGTGTGTGTGTGTGTGTGTGTGAGGGTTTCAGTGAATGTAGTAGGTGTGTGCGTGTGTGTGAGGGTTTCAGTGAATGTAGTAGGTGTGTGTGTGTGTATGTGTGTGCGGCGTTCCCTCCCAGTGGGATGCGCGTGTGTTGGTAGTTAAAGTGCATCTTAGATCCACAGTGTGTGTGTGTCTGCCTCAGCGCTCCCCAGGGTCCTCCTCCGGACACCCAGCCAGACATCCATCTGAAGATCCATACACATCTAGTACCCCTCTCCACCTCTCTCTCTCTGTTTCCCTCTCCGTCTCTCTTTCCCTGTATTTCTCTCTCCCTCTGCCTCTCCCTCTCTACTGTCTCGTCTCCTCTCTTTCTCTGTCATCTTTCAACTCTCTTGTCACTCTTTCTCCTTACCTCCGCCCCCATTTTCCTCTTCTCCACGTCTCTATTCATCCACATACTGTACTGTCTGTACTTTCTCTTTTCTCTCCTCCTCCCTCCCCCCACTAGCTCATATGTGCTGTGATTGGAGGACTGCCAGCTCACCTGTGCTGTGATTGGAGGACTGCCAGCTCATCTGTGCTGTGATTGGAGGAGACGTCCTGCCCTCGCTAACCATCTCTTAACGGATCCACTTGACAAACACTAAACAAATATTAGACTGTCTGTGTCATCGAACACCACACGGTGTACTCTAATCTATTATTCCTTTAATCTACTTGAGGAATACCAAACAAATGTTGATGATGCCGTATTATCTACTTGAGAAATGATGGTACCAAGCGCAGATAGATTATCATGTTGTTGAATGTTAACAGGAACACCTGTCAGGCTTGTTTACCAAGTAAATAATGTACGAGCCTGTTAACTTTGGAAATGAGGTACTTTGTTGGATCGTAAGCTGCATGTATTGAATTAAGAGTGTGTGTGTGTCTGTTCCAGAGAGAGGTGAAGTTCTGGTTTGCCACAGGAGGAGCTGGCTTCTGTCTGAGTCGCAGACTGGCAGAGAAGATGATGCCCTGGGCCAGGTGAGATAGAGAGAGAGAGAGAGAGGGGGGGGGGAGGGAGGTGGAGAGAGAGAGAGAGAGGGGGGGAGGGAGGTGGAGAGAGAGAGGGGGGGGAGGGAGGTGGAGAGAGAGAGAGAGAGAGAGGGGGGGAGGGAGGTGGAGAGAGAGAGAGAGAGAGAGAGGGGGGGGGGAGGGAGGTGGAGAGAGAGAGAGAGAGGGGGGGAGGGAGGTGGAGAGAGAGAGGGAGGTGGAGAGAGAGAGAGAGAGGATAGGGAAGATGGTGGAAGTGGAGGTAGAGAGGGAGGTGGAGATAGGAGGGAAGGTGAGATTGGGAGGAAAGCAGAGGGAGATGATTTCTTTTTTTTGTAACTGTGTGTGTGTGTCTATTTGTAACTGTGTGTGTGTCTGTGTGTGTGTGTGTGTCTATTTGTAACTGTGTGTGTGTGTGCGGCCAGCGGCCCCAGGTTCGAGCAGACGTCAGCAGTGATCCGTCTCCCTGACGACTGCACGGTGGGCTTCATCGTGGAGCTCAGGCTGGGCATTCCCATGATGCACTGCTCTTCCTTCCACTCCCACCTGGAGAACCTGCTGCTGCTCTCACCCAGTAGCATCCCCCTGCAGGTACACACACACACCTGCAGGTACACACACACACACACACACCTGCAGGTACACACACACACACACACCTGCAGGTACACACACACACACACACACACACACACACACACACACACACACCTGCAGGTACACACACACACACACACACACCTGCAGGTACACACACACACACACACCTGCAGGTACACACACACACACACACACACACACCTGCAGGTACACACACACACACACACACCTGCAGGTACACACACACACACACACACACCTGCAGGTACACACACACACACACCTGCAGGTACACACACACACACACACACCTGCAGGTACACACACAAACATGCCAGCTTCACACATGCATGTAATGTGTGTGTGTCCTCTCCAGGTGACTCTGAGTTATGGTGTGTTTGAGAACAAGATGAACAGTGTTGAGCTGAAGGGTGTGTTCTCCAAAGAAGACGATCCTTCCAGGTCAGTCGCTTGCTCGCTCGCTCTCTCTCAAACACACACACACCTGCTCAAGGACACAATTCCATACAATTTCACCATCTCTCTGAGAAAAAAAATGCCATTATAACTAGATAGGTACGAGGTACACAAACCTACTTAATGGTACAGAAGCTTATCCATATGCGTTTTTAAGTATAAACATGTGCAGTTTATACATGAAAACACAGTGTAACCTTCTATGTTTATGACACTATACGAGTGTGCCCTCCCTCCCTCCCTCCCTCCCTCCCTCCCTCCCTACCCCCCACGCGGCAGACATCTCACCATCGTCAGCAGTGTTCTCAGTGTTCCTCCTGTTAGCAGTGTGTCGTATGTGCTCAGATGAAACACCACCTGACCAGGCTTCACCTTCCTGCTGTTTTTATTTTTCGTTGTTGCCAGGTTTAAGAGCGTTCACTGTTTGCTGTATCCTTTCACAAGCTGGTGTCCTTGAGTTTGCCCCTGAAGAACTCCAGTTCCCAGCAGTGCCTGGGGTATTCTGGAAGACGTCATTGGCTACGGTGGAGTCTGGACTTTCTGGTTATTGAAGATCTTGTTGGACATGAACTGGGATATTAATTCAATGTCAATTTTAAATCGAACAAAAAGGATAACCACCCAGGACACCTGACCTCAGAGAGGACCAGGAAATGTCCTTGGGGTGGAGTTGCTCATCATCTCACCTAGAAAACAGGCCTTCTGTTGAAACTAGACCTTGCCTTGACACAAAATGGCCATCTATACAAGACGTCAGCAGGGTATTAATGCAGTGATATTTCAGAGCACTTCAACATGAGCACTAGTGTACAGTATATTTTGAGGTGTTTATATTAGTTGACTAGCGAACCAATCAAATATGAATGATGTTTTACCTTCATGAAAAACTTCAAATTAGATTTTTATATAACTCCAAAATGACGTGATCTACTGTACTGTGCAATCTATTTGTGAGTGTGAGACTGCGTTTGTGTGTGTGTGCGCGCGTGTTCCTCATCAGTTGTGACTCACGATGAATGTTGCACAAAGAGACCTCATGCAACACACTGTCTCCCTCTCTCCCTCTCTCTCTCTCTCTCTCTCTCTCTGTCTGTCTGTCTGTCTGTCTGTCTGTCTGTCTGTCTCCCTCTCTCTGTCTCTCTCTCTCTCTCTCTCTCTCTCTCTGTCTGTCTCCCTCTGTCTGTCTGTCTCTCTCTCTCTCTGAGTGAGATATCATAGGCTGAATAAATGAAGCTGTTCAGGGTGCTACTGAAGTCTTGAGTGGTGATATTTTTTCATTCTTCAACATTCAGTCCACAGAGTACTTTCAATGTGAAGGAAAGTACAATAGAGAAGCAAACACAAGCTGACTGTGTGTGGTCAGACACGACAGCAGTCATTCTCTGATCTGTAACACGAGGGTCTTCTGTCAGAAGCAAGAGAGGAATACTAGAGTGAGTGACGTGTGTGTGTGTGGGAATACAAGAGTCTGTGTGTGTTTGTTCTCTCCAGCGTAGCCGACCTCACCCTCCTGTTTCCCAGGTGAATACACAGAAACAGAGAACGGCTTACTCATCCATGCCCCCACCACCCCTGCACGCACACACACACACACACACTGCCTCTCTACCACACACTCAACTTCTGCACCACACACACACACCACCTCTGCACCACACACACCCCTGTACAGCACACCCCACCACCCCACCTCTGTCCTGTGTGTGTGAGAGGGAGTTGCCAGTATATAAACCCACGAGCACAGGGCAGGGGCCTGGGGAGGTTTAATCGACCAGGGCAGTTATAGGTCTGTCACTGAGGCATGAACACACACACACGCACATGCCCATCACCACAGGCTAGCCCTCAACTCCAACGCTGTAATCTCACATTCAGACCAGCTCATAAAAGCATCTATTAAGATCATAAAAGAGATTCTCTCTCACTCACACTCACACACAGAGCAATTCAGTTCCCTGAAACACGCACTCTCCATCTTGGTCTGACACACACACACAAACACACACACACACACACACTCAAGGGCAGGCTGTGCATCAGGGCGCAGAGTCCGTCAGGGAGAGAGGACGTGGACATGTGAACCCTGCCAGACCCATCCAGCCCATCACAGAGCAGTGATGACCCTGCCACGCTCAGACCCATCCAGCCCATCACAGAGCAGTGATGACCCTGCCACGCTCAGACCCATCCAGCCCATCACAGAGCAGTGATGACCCTGCCACGCTCAGACCCATCCAGCCCATCACAGAGCAGTGATGACCCTGCCACGCTCAGACCCATCCAGCCCATCACAGAGCAGTGATGACCCTGCCACGCTCAGACCCATCCAGCCCATCACAGAGCAGTGATGACCCTGCCACGCTCAGACCCATCCAGCCCATCACAGAGCAGTGATGACCCTGCCACGCTCAGACCCATCCAGCCCATCACAGAGCAGTGATGACCCTGCCACGCTCAGACCCATCCAGCCCATCACAGAGCAGTGATGACCCTGCCACGCTCAGACCCATCCAGCCCATCACAGAGCAGTGATGACCCTGCCACGCTCAGACCCATCCAGCCCATCACAGAGCAGTGATGACACTTCCACGCTCAGACCCATCCAGCCCATCACAGAGCAGTGATGACCCTGCCACGCTCAGACCCATCCAGCCCATCACAGAGCAGTGATGACCCTGCCACGCTCAGACCCATCCAGCCCATCACAGAGCAGTGATGACCCTGCCACGCTCAGACCCATCCAGCCCATCACAGAGCAGTGATGACCCTGCCACGCTCAGACCCATCCAGCCCATCACAGAGCAGTGATGACCCTGCCACGCTCAGACCCATCCAGCCCATCACAGAGCAGTGATGACCCTGCCACGCTCAGACCCATCCAGCCCATCACAGAGCAGTGATGACCCTGCCACGCTCAGACCCATCCAGCCCATCACAGAGCAGTGATGACCCTGCCACGCTCAGACCCATCCAGCCCATCACAGAGCAGTGATGACCCTGCCACGCTCAGACCCATCCAGCCCATCACAGAGCAGTGATGACCCTGCCACGCTCAGACCCATCCAGCCCATCACAGAGCAGTGATGACCCTGCCACGCTCAGACCCATCCAGCCCATCACAGAGCAGTGATGACCCTGCCACGCTCAGACCCATCCAGCCCATCACAGAGCAGTGATGACCCTGCCACGCTCAGACCCATCCAGCCCATCACAGAGCAGTGATGACCCTGCCACGCTCAGACCCATCCAGCCCATCACAGAGCAGTGATGACCCTGCCACGCTCAGACCCATCCAGCCCATCACAGAGCAGTGATGACCCTGCCACGCTCAGACCCATCCAGCCCATCACAGAGCAGTGATGACCCTGCCACGCTCAGACCCATCCAGCCCATCACAGAGCAGTGATGACCCTGCCACGCTCAGACCCATCCAGCCCATCACAGAGCAGTGATGACACTTCCACGCTCAGACCCATCCAGCCCATCACAGAGCAGTGATGACCCTGCCACGCTCAGACCCATCCAGCCCATCACAGAGCAGTGATGACCCTGCCACGCTCAGACCCATCCAGCCCATCACAGAGCAGTGATGACCCTGCCACGCTCAGACCCATCCAGCCCATCACAGAGCAGTGATGACCCTGCCACGCTCAGACCCATCCAGCCCATCACAGAGCAGTGATGACCCTGCCACGCTCAGACCCATCCAGCCCATCACAGAGCAGTGATGACCCTGCCACGCTCAGACCCATCCAGCCCATCACAGAGCAGTGATGACCCTGCCACGCTCAGACCCATCCAGCCCATCACAGAGCAGTGATGACCCTGCCACGCTCAGACCCATCCAGCCCATCACAGAGCAGTGATGACCCTGCCACGCTCAGACCCATCCAGCCCATCACAGAGCAGTGATGACCCTGCCACGCTCAGACCCATCCAGCCCATCACAGAGCAGTGATGACCCTGCCACGCTCAGACCCATCCAGCCCATCACAGAGCAGTGATGACCCTGCCACGCTCAGAGCCATCCAGCCCATCACAGAGCAGTGATGACACTTCCACGCTCAGACCCATCCAGCCCATCACAGAGCAGTGATGACCCTGCCACGCTCAGACCCATCCAGCCCATCACAGAGCAGTGATGACCCTGCCACGCTCAGACCCATCCAGCCCATCACAGAGCAGTGATGACCCTGCCACGCTCAGACCCATCCAGCCCATCACAGAGCAGTGATGACCCTGCCACGCTCAGACCCATCCAGCCCATCACAGAGCAGTGATGACCCTGCCACGCTCAGACCCATCCAGCCCATCACAGAGCAGTGATGACCCTGCCACGCTCAGACCCATCCAGCCCATCACAGAGCAGTGATGACCCTGCCACGCTCAGACCCATCCAGCCCATCACAGAGCAGTGATGACCCTGCCACGCTCAGACCCATCCAGCCCATCACAGAGCAGTGATGACCCTGCCACGCTCAGACCCATCCAGCCCATCACAGAGCAGTGATGACCCTGCCACGCTCAGACCCATCCAGCCCATCACAGAGCAGTGATGACCCTGCCACGCTCAGACCCATCCAGCCCATCACAGAGCAGTGATGACCCTGCCACGCTCAGACCCATCCAGCCCATCACAGAGCAGTGATGACCCTGCCACGCTCAGACCCATCCAGCCCATCACAGAGCAGTGATGACCCCCCCCCCCCCCCCCAGGCGGCAGAGGACGTGCTCGTGAAAGCCCTCTCTCTCCCGCTCCAGTGCGTCGCTCGCCCTCGTTAGCGCCTCGCGTCGCTGTGTGATCCGGGAGAGGGGTTGTGCTTGATCTGATTAGAGTGTGTGTGTGTGTGTACGTCCCAGATCAAGAGGGAGAGCGACAGTCCTCGTGTTAGACGTTGTTTCAGGACAGTGAATTGCTCTTTGTGTGTATGTGTGTGTGTGTAGTGTTTTGAGTGTAGCGCTTTCCAGACCAGCATTGCTCCATTAGACTGTGACTCAACAACCCTCAACTCTAGTGCCATGGAGACTGAAGAGGGGGAGAAGAGAAGAATGGGAGAGAGAGGGAGTGTGTGGGCGGAGATGAAGGGGATGCAAAGATGGAGAGGTGGAAGAAGGAGAGATGATGGGGGGAGGGGAGAAAGAGTGGAGGAGAGAGAGTGGGAGAGAAAGGTGGAGGAGAGAGGTGGAGGAGAGAGGTGGAGGAGAGAGGTGGAGGAGAGAGGTGGAGGAGAGAGGTGGAGGAGAGAGAGTGGGAGAGAGAGGTGGAGGAGAGAGGTGGAGGAGAGAGAGTGGGAGAGAGAGGTGGAGGAGAGAGAGTGGAGGCTGAGTAAGCGCTTGTCTCCCAGACGTGTCTCCCTCTACCGCTCACGTCTACTGAGAGATCTGTAGTCCAGCCCTCACATCTGCTTTCACAAGTCTCTCCCTCCCCCTCTTTCCTCTCTCTTCCCCTCTCTCTCTCTCTCCCACCTCCCTCTCAGTGTCTCCCCTCCCTCTCTCTCTCCCTCCTCCAACACAATGAAACCCCAAACAAAAACCGTGGCCAGATCCCAACAGCGAGACGGATGGCGAGGAGGGATGGAGGGAGGGAGGGGGGGGAGGGAGTGAGAGAGGGAGGGAGGGGGGGAGGGAGGGAGGGTGGGAGGGAGGGAGGGAAGGAAGTCCCAGAGACAGATGGTGAGGGAACGAGGGAGATCCTCTTCATTGAGAAAAACAAAACAACGGAAGGACGCGGCCATTAGTGAGGGCGCCCCACCTCTCGCAGCCAGCAGGGAGCAGCACAGCGCCTCATCCAACATTCAGGCACCGTCATGGCATTCTGGAACCAAACTCAGACAATAGGACATTGTGTACCAGCAGAGTATCTATGTATTGATATGTGTGTGTGTGTGTGTGAGAGACCTGACACTGAGGATACACATCGAGGCTCTTCGGTGTTCCACCCGTGTCATGGAATTGGATCAGTCACTCAATCTAATGAGCGCAGCGACACTGAGAGTGCGTGTCTCGAGGGTCTGTCTAGTGGTTAGAGGATGGAGGGATGGAGGGATGGGGGCAGCAGATGGAGAGAGGGAGAAGGGTGGAAGAGGAGAGAGGAGACGGGAGAAACGGGGAGAGTGGGGAAGAGAGATGTCAGTGTGTGTGTGTGTGTGTGTCTGTCTGTATGGGACTTCTCAGTTCCCAATGGAATGTTATTAGTCATATTGTCTCATTTAACAAGTCAGGCAGGAAGTGACTGAGAGAACTGCCTGGTTAGAAATGTGTGTGTGTGTGTGTGTGTGTGTGTTGACATGTTCAGGACAGGAGGTGTAAGGAACTCACATGGCAGGGGTCTAGTCGAGCTGGCCTAGAGCTTCTAGCAGGTGTTAATATATGTGTGTGTGTGTGTGTCTCTGGGTCTCTCTCTCTCCCTTTCTCTTTCTCTGTTTTACATTTCATCCCCTCTCTCTCTCCCTCCTTCGCTCTCTCTCTTTCTCTGTTTCCCCCCTCACTCCCCCTTCTCCTTCCATCTCTCTCTCTCCATCACCCTCCCTCTCCAGATGTTAGATTAATGCCTCCTGACATTTTACATTTTGCCATCCAGGCTGGCTCGTCCGCGGGCTTCCTGGTGTTCCGGAGCGTTCCGGAGCATGGCATTCCGTAGTTTCCTCACGCCCCCGTTGCTGGGGAGACCGTGTGTCCACTCAGCGTGCCTGTGGAGTAAGTTAAGGACTGTTAAAGGTGTGTGTGTGCGTGTCCCACAGGGAGACAGAAGTGTGTGTGTGTGTGTCCCAGGCGGAGAAATAGAAGGTGTGTGTGTGTGTGGTTGATTGAAAATGTGGTAGCAAACCCACCTGGATGTTAAAGAACCACTCAATTAGGACCCCTTCATGAACAGCTGGGGAGATGAAAACACACAGACATTTCAGTGAGAGAGGTGGAGAGATCAGCTATGTATATATCTCTAAAGAAGTCAGAGGAAGACTAGCTGTGATGGAGTGAGGGAGCAGTATTTCTCTCTCTCTCTTCCCTTCGCTCCCCTGCTTTGTCTGCACTGCTGCCCCCTGTCTTGGCACACCTCTCTCTCTTCTTCTCTCTTTCTATCCTCCCCCCACCTCTCTCCGTTTCCTTTTTGCTCTCTCTCTCCTCCCCCCATCTCTCTCCGTCTCTCTCTCTCTCTTTCGCTTCGCCTCGCTGCTGCTCCCCGTTGCCATGGGAACCCACGGACCAGGGAGTGGAGGGATTGTAAAGTGAGCTGCCCCCCCTTTCCTCACTTCCTCCCTCTATTCCTCTCTTCCTCTTCCTCCCTCTCTCCTTTACGAACTCTATTTTATTCTCAGCACCCTTCCACCACTCTCTCCTCCCCCAGCCTCTTTCTCCCCCTCTCCTCTCTCTCCTCCCCCAGCCTCTTTCTCCCCCTCTCCTCTCTCTCCTCCCCCAGCCTCTTTCTCCCCCCTCTCCTCCCTCTCCTCCCCCAGCCTCTTTCTCCCCCTCTCCTCTCTCTCCTCCCCCAGCCTCTTTCTCCCCCCTCTCCTCTCTCTCCTCCCCCAGCCTCTTTCTCCCCCCTCTCCTCTCTCTCCTCCCCCAGCCTCTTTCTCCCCCCTCTCCTCTCTCCTCCCCCAGCCTCTTTCTCCCCCCTCTCCTCTCTCTCTATTTCTCTTTCCCCTCTACTGCCCCCCTCTCTCCTTCCCCACTTCTCTCTCTCTCTCTCTCTCTACCCCTTCTCACCTCTTTCCCCCTCTCCTCTCTGACTCTCCCTCTCTCATCCCCCATCACCCCTCTCTCTCCCCTCCCTCCTCTTTTATCCTTTTTCTCTTTCCCTCCCTGTCTGTCTTCTCTCTCCTCAGGACTCTCATATCTCTTTCTTCACCTCCCTCCAAGTGTTCCTTTCTGTATCTACGCCTACCTCTCTCCCCCTGTTCCTCTCTCTCCCCCTGTTCCTCTCTCCCTCTCTGTTTCTCTCTCTCTCCAGCCTGTGTTGTTGAGTTATCGACAAACCCTCCAGCACTCCACAAATTAAAACATATTTCATCCGGCGTGAAATCTACAATGAGCCATTAAAATACAGGGCTTCCCCACTTTTCTTTCTTTCTTTCGCTCTCTCTCTCTCTCCTCGCTCTCTTCAGTATGGTTTCTGAGTGGCACGTACACCTCTAACACCTTCAGCCCTGGGCCTAACAGTGGAGCTGCTTATTAAAGAAACTACCATTTTAAACAAAAGAGGGAAGTCTCCATCCCTGTCCTGTTGGTCTCCACCTCTCTCTCTCTCTCTCTCTCTCTCTCTCTCTCTCTCTCTCTCTCTCTCTCTCTCTCTCTCTCTCTCTCTCTCTCACTCTCTAACTCTCCCTCTCTCTCTAACTCTCACTCCCTCCCTCCCCCTCTCTCTCTCTCTCTCTCTCTCTCTCTCTCTCTCTCTCTCTCTCTCTCTCTCTCTCTCTCCCTCTCTCTCTCTCTCCGTCTCTCTCTCTCCAACTCTCTCTCTCCAACTTTCTCTCTCTCTCTCCATCTCTCTCTCTCCAACTCTCTCTCTCTCTCCCTCTCTCCCTCTCTCTCTCCCTCTCTTTCTCTCTCTCTCTCTCTCTCTCTCTCTAACTCTCTCTCAATCACTGTCTTTTTTCTTTGTCTTTGTTCCCCCTCTCTCTCTTTCTTTTTATTTAAAGACAAGAATATACTTTTCTTTCTCT
Organism: Osmerus eperlanus; assembly: GCF_963692335.1. Taxonomy (NCBI): domain Eukaryota; kingdom Metazoa; phylum Chordata; class Actinopteri; order Osmeriformes; family Osmeridae; genus Osmerus; species Osmerus eperlanus. The sequence continues at coordinate 74,768 of NW_026911641.1, forward strand.
CCATGTCTGTCACACACCTTCTCTCCTCCCGTTCTCCATCCAGGCTGGCCTCCTGTCAGTCTCTCTGTCTCGCCCACGTCATCCATCCCATCCCACTCTGGGAACATGACAGGAAAATGAGCAGCGGTTGCCACGGTTATCAACATGTATGTATGGAACGGCGTTGGACAGGTTAGCAACCGTATCCTGGACAAGCATCACAGAGAACAAAGATTGTGTGTGTGTGTGTGTCCTAGTTTTGACCAGCAAGAACAGAGCAATATTTGCCCCTGACCTCGCCTGATTGGTTGATTCATGGTCGGGCGCAGGCAGGTATTTGGAGGATGACAATGGTGGGAATGCTGGACCGAGATGATTGATGTTGCACTCTGTCTGAAGTTGCTGTACCTAAGACGTATTGGTGTGTGTGTGGGAATGTGTGTTTGTGTATGGGAATGTGTGAGTGTGTGTGCAAGAGTTTGTGTTTGTGCTTGCTTGTGTGTGTGTGTGTGTGTGTGTGTGTGGATGAAGGGGGGCGTAAAAACAAGAGATACGAGGGGACATGTTGTGTATGTTCCTGTGTGTGTGTGTGAGTGTGAGTGCTTATGTTCCTGTTTGTGTGTGTGTGTTTGAGAGAGTCTTATCTGCTTCCTACCTATGTGTCCATGTAGCTTCTGAGAGCCAGAAGATAAGCAGCAGCCGCAGGCTAGCCCGGACGAGCCCCCTCAGGGCCCTGCTGAGCCACCATGGAGAACTATCTGATGCAGTTTCACCACCTCGCCATTCCAACCTATAGGCACAGAAGGCAACCTCAGCTTCATAATCAGAGCCATAATGGAGCAGTACCCTATAGATTTTTATCAAGTAATTTTCCATGGCAGAGAAGGGTACTGAACCTCACATCACCAATTCAGCACCGAAATGGAGGCTTTCTAGACACATTTTTGCCATTTTCCCATTCAATTAGTAGAGAAGGCAATCCAAAAAATGAGTACAACAGAGCCCAAATGAAAGAACACCTGCTGCATCGCATCATTCAGGAAGGGGAGTGAATCATGAACCAGTCCCCTATTGATCCAAAATGGCCCCCCCCATCCACAGTTTCACTACTCCTCTCACGGTTCACCCAACACCACAGTAGGGAGTTGGAGGACTAATGACAGGCCAACACACACTGAGACAATGATGATAATGATGATGATGATGATGACGACGACAGGGTAAAGAGTGACGTGTCAGGGGAGCTATCAAAAAGACAATATATTGACGACATTAGCTTGTGGATTAGCATGGTGGCTCGGAGATAATAGCTGGCGATGTGTCTACTTAGGACCCGCTGTGACTAGGATAAGGGACAGGGAGGGTTGCATGGCTGAAACACACACTGAGTCTTGAAGATGAACACATAGACACAGTGGAAACGCACACAGACACACACACACACACACACACACACATAATGATTGCCAATCAGTGTTTGCTCTCACCAAGCCTCTAATGTTGCCACTGGGCGAGGAGCGCATCACTTGTCATTCTGGCTGTGAGTATGCATATAGGCCTACCTTTAGCTTAGCATCCCCACTGGGCTGAAAAATACTGTTTTTCTTTCATGGTCTTGTATGGGGTCTGTACGTGCCTTGCGATTGTGTGGCTCCGGTGATGTGCGTTGTATATGATCTGAAACCTGCGTTTTTCCGTTTCTGTGTTTCACTGTTTACACACCGGCAATTGATATGCGTGTTAAAATAGAAAAAGATTTATAGGTTTAGGGTCATGGTTACTGTTATGATTGGATTGAGTTCCGCAGAAGTTCCGACTCAAGCGATTAAACGCTGGTTAGCAATGTGTGTTCACATTGTCAACGACAAAGTTGACCACAAAAGCGTATAACGCTTCAAGCTGACTGTAGGTTCACTCATTCTCTCCAGATTCAAAGGACGCTAAGTCCACGAAGGCCAGACCTTACAACAGAATATAAAAGACTGGAATGAACCAATAGAATACAACCTAGTAAAACACAATAGAGTGGACGTTCATAAAAGTAAAAGGTTAGATGTGATTGGACAATGGGGAGTTCTTCTTCATACGTGAATAGGGATGGGTATCGAGAACCGGTTCTTGTTTAGAACCGGTTCCCAGTGAATCGATTCCTTGGAATCGTTAGCAAAATTCCTTAACGATTCTGTTAACGATTCTCTGTGCCGTTAAACAATTAAAAAGCTAAGTTTAATAATGGATTAAAAATCGATATGCTCATTTTAATAATGGGACACGCGAACGTCTGTCTGAATAAACTATAAAGCGCATAGACAGACTGCAGCAAACATGGCAACTAAGAAGCGTTCTAAAGTTTGGTTGTATATCACACGACAAAATGACAACAACGCCACTTGTAACGCGTGTAAAAAGTCTATTTCGTCGAAGGGAGGAAATACTACAAATATGAAGAAGCATTTGAACACACAGCATGGAATGAAGTTACTGGAACGTCATGTGTTCGATGCATGCAGCAGCGCAGCTAACGTTCGCGCGTCATCTCTAACTATCTAAGGTAGAGCTAAACTGCTCAAAAGTGATCACAACCACTAGTTACTGTGTGAAGCAATTTGCCTTTATTGTGTGTAGTCGATCTAGTTATCTTCTGTCCCGTCGTTTGAAGCATACATATTAGCTCCGGCATTCGTCTCCCATTAGTAAGGAATCGAATCGATAAGCAGGAATTGATAAGGAGTCGGAATTGTTAAAATCTTATCAATACGCATCCATATACGTGAAGATATTGACCAAAGAGCAGTATGATCACGACTCCTTAGGGGCCAGTTCACCACTCTATCTCTTACTGTCTAGTTATCATTTGTAGTGTGTGTGTGTGTGTGTGTGTGTGTGTGTCCAGGCTCCAGTCTCATCTTCATGAGCTCTCACAGAGCTCATAAAGGCTAACAGAAAACATCTGCTCCTGTTGAGCTCTTCTCCCTCTGTGTGTGTGTGTGTGTGCCTGTGTGTGTGCCTATGTGTGTGTGTGTGTGTGGATGTGTGTAAATGAAATTGTCATCTCAAAATCAAGTTCAAATGTGTTTGTTTGTGTGCGCTTGAGTTTTTAAGTTGACCCATCTGTCTGTGTGTCTCTCTGTGTGTGTTTGTGTGTGTGTGTGTGTGTGTGTGTAGTGTGTAGTGTGCGGCTCTGTCCCACAACTGAATCAGACCATTGAGTTCCCTTCCAATAGCATCACACCAAGGTCCATTTCTCCTGCTTTCTATTTGCCAAAATCAGTCAACGGAAGATGTCTGCTGTCTCTACCACCCACACCCCCCCCCCCCCCTCACACACACACACACACACACACCCTACAGGAATCTTTGTATTTGATCCACACCACCACACACCATCTTA
>NW_026911642.1:0-22118 GCF_963692335.1 Osmerus eperlanus
AGGCCTGGGCCTTGCCCCCGCACCCGCCCAGCTCGTGGGCCACCACCAGGCGCTTCTCGAAGCACACCAGCGATTGCTGCAGGTTGCCCATAGCCCTGTAGGGGGAGGAAGAGAGAGGGAGAGCGGGTGGGGGAGGGTGGGGGAGGAGGGGGGAGGAGGGTGAGGGTGAAGTAGGTGGGGATTCAGATTGAACAGCCACCCTGTAATTACAGTGCGTGTGCTCCTCCGCTGAACAAACACCTCCTCCATGCCTGGGAGACTGGAGAGGATCCTGAGTGCCCTCTCTAACCCAGCTCATCCCCCTGCTTAGCTCCTGTCACACATCTAACATCTCAGCTAGCGTCTCATCTGCACATGCCGCCGCATGCCTGTTCGAGGGCCAAAGCGGAACGCGCCACATCGAATCGGTAAGAGACCTCCACAGTCAAACTCACATTTCCACAATAATAAAAAATGGGTTTAGATAGCGGGTCATGTGTTGATACTCGATGCGTGTGTCTGAGTGTGGGTACCCTGTGTGTCTGTGCGTGCTGGCCGGTAATAACTATGGTGCAGTTGTGGAGGAGAATGAGGAGGCGTAGTAGGTTATGATGCAATTCAGCTGAGAGGTTAGTGAATAATACAATTCACCATGCACTTGCCCTCAACATCACAGCTGTCGCAATGACATCCTGGTTTCTCGCTCTCTTCTTCTCTCTCTCTACCTCTGTTTCTCTCTCTATCTCTGTACCTCTTTCTCTCGCTACATCCCCTCTCTGTATCTCTCTCTCTTCTCTTTCTCCCTCTCTCTCTCTACCTCTCTATCTCTCTCTCCATTCTGCTCTCTGTCTCTCTCTCTCTTTCTCTCTGTGTTTACCCCGTGGCTGAGTTGTGTATTCATCTCAGTGTATTCCCGATAGCGGCTAAACTGGCTGTATTCAGATGCTCAGCCAGGGCAACAATTGGCGGAGGCGGTTTAAGAGGGAGCATTAACAGAATAAAAGGCCTTCTGCGTAATGAATGTGCCATGTCAACGTGACCTGGTTGACTACAGGAGGAGAGGAAGGAGGGGGGGTGAGGGGGGGGAGGGGGGGTTAGGGGAGGGGGGGGTGAGGGGAGGGGGGGGAGGGGAGGAGAGGAAGGGTGAGGGGAGGGGGGGGGAGGGGAGGAGAGGAAGGAGGGGGGGTGAGGGGACGGGGGGGGAGGGGAGGAGAGAAAGGAGGGGGGGTGAGGGGACGGGGGGGGAGGGGAGGAGAGGAAGGAGGGGGGGTGAGGGGAGGGGAGGAGAGGAAGGAGAGGAGGTGAGGGGAGGGGGGGAGGGGAGGAGAGGAGAGGAAGGAGGGGGGGGTGAGGGGAGGGGGGGGGAGGGGAGGAGAGGAAGGAGGGGGGGTGAGGGGAGGGGGGGAGGGGAGGGAGGGTGAGGAGAGGGAGGGTGAGGGGAGGAAGAAAAGGGAAGAGGAGAGAAAGGAGGGGAGGGAGGGTGAGGGGAGGGGGGGAAGAGGAGAGGAGAGGAAGGAGGGGAGGGGGGTGAGGAGAGGAAGAAAAGAGAAGAGGAAAGGAAGGAGGGGAGGGGGGGAAGGAGGGGAGGGGGGAGGAGGAGAGGAAGGAGGGGAGGGGGGGGGAGGAGAGGAAGGAGGGGAGGGGAGGGGGGGAAGAGAAGCGGAAGAGGGGTGGAGGGCAAGATGAGAGGGTGGAAGGGAGTGAAGGGTGGGGGGGGATGAAGAGGAGGGGCTGGAACGTGAAAGGAGGAGGAGGAGGGAGGGGCTGGGATGAGGGATGGGAAGGAGGAGGAGAAAGGGAGGGAGGGGGAGGGTGGGGGTTCGAGGTCTCTTGTTCCTACTCTCAGCCCATGCATGTGTAATGGCGTCCTGTGATTGGCACGGCGGCGCGGCGACGCAGCACAACACGGAGACAATCGTCACAGGGATGTTTTTTGTTTGTTCCCGCCGCCCGTCCACACCCCCGCGGGACGCCCACGGCTCCGACGCACACCGCGAGAAGACGGAGAGAGAGCGCCAAGAAAGGAACCAAAACACTAAAAGGTCGTCTCGAATTACCGCCGCTTCTCTCTCTCCCCCCCCCTCTGGTTTCAGATGTGTCTGTCAAAACCGCTTTGCATACAAATGAGAGTGGGGCCGTCGCAGGCAGGGGTGCACTTACACCCCTCCAAGGTGCGTCTGGACCACGGTGGTCTGGATCCACCACACAAAAGAAATAAAAGGGAAGCGAACAATACAAAAAAAAAAAAAAAAAAAAAAAAGATTATGCAAAGCAGGATTACTGTGATTATTAGTAATACCAAGTCAAAGCAATTATCTGTCACCGCGACAACCAGAGGAAATTGATATCGGCAACTTCTTTGGCTTGAAGATGGTGGCTCGGTACCGCGTTGGGAATACGACGCATTCACACGTTATTAACCGAGAAATAGGGAGAAATTAAAATGCTATTTATACTTTTATCATAAGCGTCCTCCATCTATGATTCATGATATCTTTTAATATGAAGCCAGTATGGAATTTAACGGTTTAGAGCGCTCACCACACAACAATGAGTTTCCAATATAGTCCCTCCAGCAACTGGCCTGTTTAAAGAGGAGACATCGTCATGTCATCAAGTTTACTGTCGTCAATCCCTAGCTGATTGACTGAGAAAGCCAGGGAAAGGTCACGACAAGGACAGTAAAACCGATAGCTCCTCCCTATTCCGAAACACTTCTCATTACATACAGTGTCGATCTCATGCAGTGGGATGAATGAGAAGCTTGCCAACGGGTGACGGTCGGTCAATCAATGATGATTTGTGTTGTTACTGAGGTGAGTTGTTACATTGGTGCTGATCTGTTTGAATCTGTCAAGGCCTCTGTGACACTGCTTATAGACAGGGCTGTAACATCAGATTAGATGTATGTATTTTTCTGATTGAGGCTGAATGGGTGATTGAGGATGTGTTGTCGTTGTGACCGGGGGAGACCGTGTCTGACCTGTGCCCGTTCCCCAGCCCCCGATAAGCCTTCTCCTGGTCCTGCATGCGGCTGAGGCTCTGCGCCACGCTCAGGTACTGCTCGTAGTACTTAATCGCCTCCTCAAAGTCCCCCAGGGCCTCGTAGCAGTCCCCCAGGTTCCCGTAGGCGCGGCCCCGGTCCAGCACCGCCTCGTTCCCGCTGAGCTGCTGCAGCGTGGCTAGCTGCTGCTCCAGGTAGCCGATGGCCTCCTCCATCACGCCCACGTTCATCTTGGTGATGCCCATGTTCCCGTACACCTGGGCCTCCACCCCCGGATCCTTGAGCCGCCGGCCCAGCTCCAGCTGCTCCTCGTAGCTCTTGAAGGCCATGGCGTACTTGCCCAGGGCCATGTAGACGGCAGCCAGGTGGCCGTGGGCCTTGCACTCACCGGGCACGTCTGCCAGCTCCTGGTACACCTCCAGCTCCTGGGTGTGGTAGCCCAGGGCCTTGTCGTACTGCTGCACCAGCCGGTAGGTGGCGCCCAGCGCCGCGTAGGCGCACGCCTCCATCCGGCGCTCCTTCACCTGGCGGGAGGGAGGGAGGGGACGGAGGGAGGGAGGGAGGAGGGGGCGAACACACAGAGTGATGACGTCTCTTCGCCTCGCCACCTGCGCCTGCTGTGGAGCTGTGTGCTGCGTGTGCATACGTGTGTGTTAATGTGTGTGTGTGTTCATGTATGTGTGTGTGTGTGCTAGTGGAATGTGCTGACAGGGCAGACTCCTACCTGGTGAGCCAACGTCAGCTGCTGTTCGTAGAACTGGATGGCTCCGGCCACGTCCTTCTTACACACGAAGATGTCCCCCAGGTTGCCCAGGGCCCGGAAGCGAGCCTGGGTGTTGTTGAGGGACTGGGCCAGAGACAGCAGGTACCTCTGACACTCCTCTGCCTTGGCAAAGTCCCCCAGAGCCTTGAAGGCTAAGCCCAGGTTACAGTAGGCCTTGGCCTGGCTCAGTTTGTCATGCAGGTCCTTAGCCAGGGCCAGGTCCTGTTCGTAGTACTTGACGGCATCCTGGTAGCTGCCCAGGCAGTAGTGGGCGTAGCCCAGGTTGTGGCACACCTTGCCCTCGCTCTCCATGTCCTGGAGGTCCGGGGACAGCCGCAGGTACTGCTCGTAGTACGGCACGGCCTGGGGGAACTCGCCCCGGGAGCAGTGGAAGTTCCCCAGGTTCCCCAGGGCCCGCGCCTCGCTCTGGACGTCGCGGAGCTCGCGGGCTATGTTCAGGTGGTTCTGGTAGTGCTGCAGGGCGCGGTCGTGGGCGCCCAGGGCCTGGTAGGCCACAGCCAGGTTGCCGTGGGTGGAAGCCTGCGAGGCGCGGTCGTTCACCTCCATGGAGATCTGGAGCTCCTGGCGGTGGTACCGCACGGCCTGGTCGAAGGCCCCCAGGGCGTTGTAGGCGTTGCCCATGTTGCCGTAGGCCCGACCCTGGGCCGCGTAGTCGCTCAGCTCCTGGGCGATGGACAGGTGGGTCTTGTGGAGCTTCAGGGCCGTCTCGTAGTCGCCCTTCATCTGGTGGATGATGCCTGCGATGGGGAGGGGAGGAGGGGGGGAGGATAGGGGGAGGAGGAAGGAGGGGAGATGGAGGAGGGAAGATGAAGGAGGGGAGGAGAGGGGGAGGAGAGGGGAGGAGGAAGGAGGGGAGGAGGGAAGATGGAGGAGGGGAGGAGAGGGGGAGGAGAGGGGAGGAGGATGGAGGGAGGAGGGGAGGAGGGAAGATGGAGGAGGGGGAGGAGAGGGGAGGAGGGGATGAGGGAAGATGGCGGGGGAGAAGAGGGGAGGGGGAAGGTGGGAGGAGGGGAGATGGAGGAGGGGGAGGAGAGGGGGAGGAGGAAGGAGGGGAGTAGGAAGGAGGGGAGGAGATCACATTAGAGAAGCACAAAAAAACTCAATCGACCACTTCATCAGACTCTATAAAGTCAGATGTCCGCTTGTTAAAACTTGCTGTTTCAACCTCACCATGTTCCTAGCACTCTCCCTATGAAATACGGTCATTAAAACAAGGAACTATCTCCAGTTATGAGGACATCAAAGCTGTCCTTGGTGATTGTGTCTGAGAAGACAAAAGAGCTATGAGGAGAAGGATTATGAGGAAAAAATGTCAACCTTATGAAGAAAATATTTTTTAAACCATTAGATTTTTTTTTTTAACATTTTGTAAACCACTAGAAACAGTTCTTTTATTTTCCTTTTTTAAACATTTTTTGTTAATTTTTTTATTCCCAAAACTTTTTTCAAACCTTCCAAACATTTTTTAAACATTTGTAAAACCTTTTTTTATGTCAAAATACAAAAACACTATAATTTACATTTTGGGACAGGCCCTCTCTCTCTCTCCCCCTCTCCCTCTCCCACCCCTCTCTCTCCCCCTCTCCCTCTCACTCCCCCCTCCCCCTCTCTCTCCCTCCCCCTCCCCCTCTCCCTCCCCCTCTCTCTACCCCTCCCTCTCCCTCTCTCCCTATTTCTGTCTCCCTGTCATCAGCTCCGTTTCCCTGAAATAATAATAATTGCGCTGCTAACACAGAGCGTGCTGTCGCCCAGGGGGAAGGCCCGCGGGCTGGAGGCGGAGGAGGATGAGGAGTGTAGCCGCAGGCCTGGTAATGATCACACGCTACAGAGGACCGCGGGGGTTCACAGGACCTGTGACCCAGATCCACAGCCAGGCGGACACTGGGCCAGCCCAGACCAGAGAGGGCGGAGCCTGGCCAGGGTGGGAGGGGCCTGGCCAGGGAGGGCGGGGCCTGTCCAGAGTGGGAGTGGGCGGGGCCTGTCCAGGGTGGGCACAGTAATGTTTGTTGTAGTGACAGTGCGATAACGCCGGTGAGAATACTTCCCAGCGTGTGCATCGCTAGTCTTACACATTATCTGAGTAAACAGGATGGAATTTAAACAGCCGAGTAGAGCAGTGTACACATGACATCTCTACTAGACAGACGTGGAGGCAAGGTCGTTTTGGTTGTTAGCTTGATTAGCACTCCTCTGTTAGGTTGGGGGCAGTTGGGGCGGGTGGAGCTAGCTGTGGAGTGTGTGTTGATCCCTGGTGGGATGCAGTGCTGAGCTCTTTGAAGCGCCCGTTTCTAGGTTGCAGGATTTGTATGGATCTCAGGGCGACTCTGGGATTTAAACTAAGCTACTCTGGGTAGTTCAGTCCAGCTAGCAGGTGAAAATCTGGCTCATCTGGTTTGCAAATACCAATATGAAAGGAGATTATGAATCTGGAGAGAAGGACGGAAGAGGAAATCTGGTGCAGCAAAAAAACAAACATCTGCTCGGTTCAAAAGTTTAATTTAATGACACAAATGTGTTCTAAGGCCTCTGTATAGCACTGGGGGAAAAAATGCCATTCTCGCCCATACACAAATCTATTCATAACCCGACCAGGATGTAAGCTCCCCAGAATACCATGGCCAGCGCGTGATTGGCCATGCCTTCCCGCCACCGACATGAGCGTCAGTTGGAGCTCAGCCTCTCAGCAGGATGAAGAGTCAGCAAGCCTCTGACAGGCCTCGCCACAAAGTCACCCGCAAGGTTACCTCCCCTCCCCCCTTCTCCTCCCCCACGGAGCCTCCTCCCACTGGGCTTGCTGATGTATCACCAGCACACAGCCTCCCTTCGTCCCCCCAGCCTCCCTTCATCCCTCCAGCCTCCCTTCATCCCCCCAGCCTCCCCCAGCCTCCCCCCAGCCTCCCTTCATCCCTCCAGCCTCCCTTCATCCCCCCAGCCTCCCCCCAGCCTCCCCCAGCCTCCCCCCAGCCTCCCTTCATCCCCCAGCCCCTAGCTGGGGGCTAAACCTGGAGCTGGGCTACTGAGGCAGCCTGGGGGGTGAGGAGGGGGAGGGTGGCTACAGCGTGTGGAGGGGGGGGGGGGGCAGGGGGGCGAGGAGGGGAGATAGGGGGCCGTGGCCGGGCCCGCTCTGAGCTGTGATAGATAGACCTGGAGCGGGCTAGCGCTGAGGCTGGGGTCAGCTGAGAGGTCAGGAAACAATAGCTCTCCCCCAGCCTGTAAGAGGATTACAGGGGCCTCCAGGGGCCCGATAGGATAGATAGTAAATAACACCAGACTGGGTCTCTGCTCGCGGAGGCTGCTGCTATGCCAGCGAGGGTCTGGGAGACGTGGAGTCTGACACACATGTTAGAGATCTGGTTACAGGTCAGAGGTCAGAGGTCAGACCTTCTGAGAGACTGTGGAAGAGAGGAAGAAAACATCCATGCTGTACACACACACACACACACACACACACACCCCACACACACACAAACACACACACATTTACATTTACATTTAGTCATTTAGCAGACGCTCTTATCCAGAGCGACTTACAGTACAGTAAGTACAGGGACATTCCCCCGAAGCAAGTAGGGTGAAGTGCCTTGCCCAAGGACACAACGTCATTTAGTTTGAACAGCCAGGAATCGAACCAGCAACCTTCTGATTACTAGCCCGATTCCCTAACCGCTCAGCCATCTGACTCACACACACACACACACACACACCCCACACCCACATCCCTATCTATCCCTATATCCCTATATACCCCCTGCCCCCCCATAACCAAAGACATTAAGAGCCCCGCAATGTGTCGTCACTTTGGATTACACAGGCACGGAGCGTGAGAGGCAACCGGCGCGGTGATGACTGAGGGATGGCGGCGCGGCAGGATTTACAAAACAATGATCCCTCCGAGGCTGTGTTGCCGTGACACCAGCGGACAGATGACCAATCAGGAGCCGAGCTGCCCGTAAAAAAAAATAACTTAGTTCATGCAGTTTGATGTGTCGGTGGTTGTGTTTCTAATGTGACTTTGATTCCGCTGTGGGATGATGTACTGCGGCCCTGCGCTGTGTGTGGTGGCCTGCAGGGGGGGTAGAGAGCCGAGGGAGAGGGAGGGAGGAAGGGGAGGGCTGGGGGGGGAGGGAGGAAGGGGAGGGCTGGGGTGGGGGGTTTGCACTCAGGTCACCTGATCCCTTTTCAGAAGCATGGATGTCTCACCACAGACAGACAGAAAGACAGACAGACTGAAAGAGAGACAGGAAAACAGACAGACAGACAGAGAGAGAGAGACAGGAAAACAGACAGACAGGTAGACAGTCAGACACTGAGAGAGACAGGAAGCTACAGAAAAAAAGAGAGGGAGCTGGATAGATGGATGTGTGGTGACTGGGAGGCCTGCCAACACACACACTCACACACTCACACACACACACACACTCACACACTCACACACTCACACACACACACACACACACACTCAGCTCCTCTCTCTCTCCAGCCCAGCTGAGCTGTCATCTTTTCAGCTGCAGACCAGCGCTGGCTGACCAGCACCAAACCCAACTGGTACTGGCCCAGTCCAACAGGTACAGGATCTGGTCATGACCCTGGCACTGGTCCTGCTCCTGGTATTGGTGCTGGTTATGGCCCTGGTCCTGGTCCTGCTCCTGGTATTGGTGCTGGTTATGGCCCTGGCCCTGGTTCTGGTCTTCCTGGCAGCACACCAGTCTGACAGGGGCTGCCCATACCTGCCAGACCAGAGCCTGGGGGTCCATCCATGTTCCAGACACTCACTCAGACAGAGGTCCCAGCTGGCTCTGAGCTGTCCAGGTACTGATGGACCCTGCTAGCTCTCACACACGAGCACTCACTGCTAATGCAGACAAAGGCTCTGACTGGGCATGGGCCTCTGGCTAGTGTGAGTGTGTGTGTGTGTGTGTGTGTAAAAGGGATGGTTTGCATGAACAGGAGACTGGTTGTCAGGCAGTAAAGATCAGCTTCTCTTGCTAGTAGAGTACACTGAGACATCTCAGGTACCCCCAACCTCCACCCCTCGCTCCCTACACAGCTCTTTCCTGGCATCCTTCCTCTCCTCAGATGGAGCTAAGGTCCAAGCTGTGCCTGCAGCTTGGTCCTGGCGACCAGATGACCCAGAGAGAGAGAGTGAGAGGGGGAGAGGGAGAGACACAGAGAGAAAGCTGGAGATGTCACAACAACTAGATAAATGCACCTTTTATGTTTGTGTTTGGCTGTCTCCCCCTTTCCCCTTGCCTCCAGCATTCTTTCATTCACTCTGTCTGGCCCATTAGGCTGGAGAAATTCCTCTGTAAAGCTGAGAGCACCTGCCCCCCAGTCCTCCTGCTCCCCAGCCCTCTTGCCCCCAGCCCTCCTGCCCCCCCAGCCCTCCTGCCCCCCCCAGCCTTCCTGCCCCCCAGCTCTCCTGCCCTCTCCTGTTGAACAGATCCTCTCTCATTAGCATCCTACCATGGTTCCATTAGCCAGTGTTCGCTGTCGATTAAAAAGTATTTCCCAGATCTCACGGCGCTCTTCCGCAGGTCCGCGACCTGTGATTCGTTTCTGTTGAGTTGTTTCCCCCCGTCTCAGCAGAAAGTATTGTCCCTGGACGCGGGGTGCTAACGAGGAGAGTGACAGCGTAATTGGGACTTTTAGCTCCAGTCCATCTAAACAACGGAGTCGACATTTGGCACGATTTTTCTGAGATGCGGGAGGGGACACTACGAAGGGAGGGAAATCAAAAACAACCTTCCAAACAAACTTATTAAAAAACCTCTTTGAAGTGAATTACAGGGCAAAATAATACAATTTAGATTGGGTTTCATGAATAAGAGAATAAGAGAAATGCGAGCTAATGCGAAGCCACCGCTTCAGTCCTGGCAGAGATATTAAATATTGCTGACTAGGGGCTAAGTTAGCCTGTTAATGAATAATAAATGGAAGATGGAATGCAACATTTTCATATCCTTTATAGGTCATGCAGGCCTGCTGTCTATGCCAGGCAGGAGTGAGAGGCTGTATTAAAAACCGCGGCGCCCCCGGCAACGTGCGTTCCGTGTTGCTGCACCTCAGACCCCCCCCCCCCGCCACACACAAACACACACACACACACACCGCCCTTCCTCACCCACAGCTTGGGAGACGAGAGAGGAGCTGGAGGGATTGGGACGTGAGCCCCTCCACTCCTGCATATGTAATCCCTCTCTCCTCTGGGCGGAGATCCAGCGCTGCTGCTCCCAGGTTAGCGAGGGGCTCCTCCCGATCATCTCCCCGTGCATCTGCAGCTGTGCGGCGACGCACCGCGTCTAAACAAGGCTGTCACGACCAGCACAGGGCCCGAGGTGTCACGACCAGCACAGGGCCCGAGGTGTCGCGACCAGCACAGGGCCCGAGGTCTCAGGACCAGCACAGGGCCCGAGGTCTCAGGACCAGCACAGGGCCCTGAGGTCTCAGGACCAGCACAGGGCCCGAGGTGTCGCGACCAGCACAGGGCCTGAGGTGTCGCGACCAGCACAGGGCCCGAGGTCTCAGGACCAGCACAGGGCCCGAGGTGTCACGACCAGCACAGGGCCCGAGGTCTCAGGACCAGCACAGGGCCCGAGGTCTCAGGACCAGCACAGGGCCCGAGGTGTCGCGACCAGCACAGGGCCCCGAGGTGTCACGACCAGCACAGGGCCCGAGGTCTCAGGACCAGCACAGGGCCCGAGGTCTCAGGACCAGCACAGGGCCCCGAGGTCTCAGGACCAGCACAGGGCCCGAGGTGTCACGACCAGCACAGGACCCGAGGTGTGAAGGTATCAGGCAGCAGCACGACGCTGGCCGCGTTCCCCTCCACCGCCCTCGCCGTCACCTCCACCGACAAACAGCAACCAAAACAACAACAGCAACAATGCGGTAATTACGGGAGTGTTGCCACTCAACCCTGCTTGCTGCACTGTTATCTTCATTATTCAGCTCTTCTCCAATCAGCTATTAAAGGTAATTAAGTGATTCATCAAGTCAGTTTCAATTTGCCAGGAGCTTGACAGCAGCAGATCCCTATCACGAGAGAGAGAGAGAGAGAGAGAGAGAGAGAGAGAGAGAGAGAGAGAGAGAGAGAGAGAGAGAGGAGGAGAGACAGAAAGAGGGGGAGAGAAAGAGAAGAGGGAGAAAATGAGCTGAAGAGAGATAGACAGAGAAAGAAAGAGAAAGAAAAAGAGAAGGTGGAGAGAGAGAGAAAAGGAGAGAGAGACAAAGAGAAGGAGGAGAGAGAGAGAAAAGGAGAGAGAGAGAGAGACAAAGAGAAGGAGGAGAGAGGAAAAGAGGGTGCGAGAGAGAGAGAGAGAGAGACAGAGAAAATAAAAGAGTGCAGAGGAAGAACAAGTAGGAGGCGACAAAACAAAACCTCCACAGTTCTGGTCCGGCCAATCACAATGCAGCTTGCATCCAGTCTGGCCAATCACAATGCAGCTTGCATCCAGTCTGGCCAATCACACTGCAGCTTGCATCCAGTACGGCCCTGCCCAGCACCAGGAAGGAACAGCAGAAACCCTGCTCTCACCGTAATGTCTCTACACGGTCGTAACCCTGCCAAAACGTGAATACCCGGGCCTTGACATCACATCAAACCTCATTAAGGGAGTCCCTACGTGCCGGAATCATAAACCGCCGTTGCCCGAAGGTCCTGCTTTTACGACCGCCGGCGCTCTGCACACCTTTTTGAATATTCATGTGCGGGACCTGTGAGTTGGCAGTGCTGTGCAGTCATCACGCTGGTCAAAGGACTGCCGCGATTTATGTTTAGGCTAATTAGCCCCGGTCCTCGCATCTACACCGAGGCAGCGCCGGGGTCAGGAGTGACTCATCTCTCAGACCCATTAAGTCTCTTAGTCTTCCATTAGATGGCGGTTAACAACAGTCCTCATGACTTCCACTAAGTCATTCTGCGTGGGCTGTGATGGCTGAGATGAAATACAGCTGAGTGTGCAATGTCACATAACTGCCGGTGTGTTGAATATCCACCTAGGGGCTCCTGGCAACCTCCTGTCATCATGTAAGCCCCATTTCAAGGTTACCTGGATAATTATTCAATTTCCACAGATTTTGGGGGTCTGTTATGCGACTATGGAGGGAAAGGGCAGAGGCAGTAATTGCGTTATTAAGTTCCAATCAAAAGCGCTGATCTCATAGTTAATTTCCCCTTCTCTCTCTTTGTATTTATCTTTGGCCCTGGATTCATTTGTCAGATTTGATGAAGTCCTTGCTGGTAGCGGGGGAGAGGAGAAAAGAGGAGGGCAGAGGAAAGGGGAGATTTCGAATGAAAACCTCGAAGGGGTTTAGGTGTAATGTATCCCATGCTAGCATGTGTTAGATAGTATACGTGTTAGATAGTAATAGTTGGAGTTGTGTCACTGAAGGGAGTCATATGGCTGAGCAGTTAGGGAGTTGGGCTATTAATCAGAAGGTTGTTGGTTCGATTCCCGGCCATGCCAAAATGATGTTGTGTCCTTGGGCAAGGCACTTCACCCTACTTGCCTCTGGGAGAATGTCTCTGTACTTACTGTAAGTCGCTCTGGATAAGAGCGTCTGCTAAATGACTAAATGTAATGTAAGGCAGAGGCAGAAGATTTCCTGGAGCAGCGATAGCTCTAACACACTGATTCTTCCTGGCTGATTATTAGCGTCAGATTCTTCCTGAATGGTTGTTTCTTACAGGCTGATTCTTCCTGTTCTTTCTTCCTCTCTTCCATCTGTGACCCAGTCCCTCCCACAAGCTGTCTCTTCCTGTGGACCGCCTCTTACAAACGCTCTCTTTCAGCCTGTTCCCTTCGCCTTGAGCCCTCTGCCCCAGCCCTCTGCCCCAGCCTCTGAGCCCTCATCCCCAGCCTCTGAGCCCTCATCCCCAGCCCTGAGCCCTCTGCCCCAGCCCCGAGCCCTCTGCCCCAGCCTTGAGCCCTCTGCCCCAGCCCTCTGCCCCAGCCTCTGAGCCCTCATCCCCAGCCCTGAGCCCAGCCTCTGAGCCCTCATCCCCAGCCCTGAGCCCAGCCCTGAGCCCTCTGCCCCAGCCCTGAGCCCTCTGTCCAGCCCTGTCACGTCACACCCAGCCACGCAGCACACTCAGCTGAGCTCTGCTCACATAATCATATTACACGCAGTATATAAATATGATTTGTCATACACCGTATCTTGCTTGGTTGACTGGTGTTGTTATGTATGCCGCACATCTCTCAGCCAGCGTCTGTGTCAATATGGAGGAGAGTGAGTAAATAAAGAGAAGGAAACTGGATTTGTGTCTGCTTCTGAGAAACAGGAAAGTAAACACATGCTGCGTGAGTAAACAGCACTGGTGGCAGTTGGGAGAGAGAGAGACAGAGAGAGAGACAGAGCGAGAGAGAGAGAGAAATGGAGAGACTGAGAGCACCTGATAAGGGGTGACTCAACAGAAACAGAGAGTAGACTGAGAATCGGCCTTGTGGCACCACAAGGACAACAGTACAACAAGGACACTCTCTCACGCCCTCTCTCTCTCACCCCCTTTCTCTCTCTCCCCCTTCATTCCCACCAGCCCCCCTCATCACTTCCTGCCCACACAGGAAGCCTCCCAGGTGGACCGCAGTTCAGTGACCTGTAGAGACCCCCTCTGCCGAGGCAAACACACAGTAAACATTTACCTCAGGGATCCGCTTCCCTGACGTCAGTGAGAACACCTCGCTAACCCGCAGGTGCTTCCTGTTCCAGCAGGAAGTGGACTGAATGTCCCACTCGTGTGTCCTCGGTGAAGGTAAACCGTAGCAGGTTTCTGACCTCAGAGCTAACGGCTAACTAGCGATGCTAGCTAACTTAGAACATATGCATGGCCACGCCGATGCCATGGGGAAGCCTGAAAATCAAGCACTGACAATATGACAACACATTTGAACTTGAGCTAATGCTGTGCCCCTGTTAAACTGCCAGGCCTGGTCCCCCTCCCTCCCTCCAGGACCCAGGGCTAGGCTGGTCCCCCTCCCTCCCTCCAGGACCCAGGGCTAGGCTGGTCCCCCTCCTTCCAGGACCCAGGGCTAGGCTGGTCCCCCTCCCTCCCTCCAGGACCCAGGGCTAGGCTGGTCCCCCTCCTTCCAGGACCCAGGGCTAGGCTGGTCCCCCTCCCTCCAGGACCCAGGGCTAGGCTGGTCCCCCTCCCTCCCTCCAGGACCCAGGGCTAGGCTGGTCCCCCTCCCTCCCTCCAGGACCCAGGGCTAGGCTGGTCCCCCTCCTTCCAGGACCCAGGGCTAGGCTGGTCCCCCTCCCTCCAGGACCCAGGGCTAGGCTGGTCCCCCTCCCTCCCTCCAGGACCCAGGGCTAGGCTGGTCCCCCTCCCTCCCTCCAGGACCCAGGGCTAGGCTGGTCCCCCTCCCTCCAGGACCCAGGGCTAGGCTGGTCCCCCTCCCTCCAGGACCCAGGGCTAGGCTGGTCCCCCTCCCTCCCTCCCTCCAGGACAGGACCCAGGGCCAGGCTGGTACGTACCCAGGTTGGAGGAGGCCCTGCCCTCGGCCGCCCTGTCCTTCAGCCCCTCAGCGATGGCCAGCTGCTGCTCGTGGTACTGCTTGGCTCTCTCCAGGTCCTGCATGCAGCGCGCCGCGTGGCCCAGCCCGGCGTACGCCCTCATCTCTATGGGCTGCTCCTCCAGCTCCTGGGCCAGCTCCAGCACGTGGGTGTGATAGGACATGGCCTTGTCGAAGTTGCGGTGGTAGTGGTAGGCGCTGCCCAGGTTGCTGTACGCCCGCGCCTCCTCGCGCTTGTTGCTCAGGTCCTTGGCGATGCCCAGGTGCTGCTCGTGGCACTGCACGGCGTTGTCGAAGTCGCCCATGGCGATGTAGACAGCGCCCATGTTGCCGAGCTCGCGTGCCTCGGAGAGCTGGTCCTTGGACTGCTTGGCCAGCAGGACGCACTGCTTGTGGCTGGCCAGGGCGTTGGGGTAGTCGCCTATGGAGGTGTACACATGGCCCAGGCTGCTCAGAGCCATGGAGGCTGCCTGTCAACACACAGAGAGACACACAGAGACATCAGCACAGTCATTAAGCTCAACACACAGAGAGACATCAGCACAGTCATTAAGCTCAACACACAGAGAGACATCAGCACAGTCATTAAGCTCAACACACAGAGAGACATCAGCACAGTCATTAAGCTCAACACACAGAGAGACATCAGCACAGTCATTAAGCTCAACACACAGAGAGACATCAGCACAGTCATTAAGCTCAACACACAGAGAGACATCAGCACAGTCATTAAGCTCAACACACACAGAGAGACATCAGCACAGTCATTAAGCTCAACACACACAGAGAGACATCAGCACAGTCATTAAGCTCAACACACACAGAGAGACATCAGCACAGTCATTAAGCTCAACACACACAGAGAGACATCAGCACAGTCATTAAGCTCAACACACAGAGAGACATCAGCACAGTCATTAAGCTCAACACACAGAGAGACATCAGCACAGTCATTAAGCTCAACACACAGAGAGACATCAGCACAGTCATTAAGCTCAACACACAGAGAGACATCAGCACAGTCATTAAGCTCAACACACAGAGAGACATCAGCACAGTCATTAAGCTCAACACACACAGAGAGACATCAGCACAGTCATTAAGCTCAACACACAGAGAGACATCAGCACAGTCATTAAGCTCAACACACAGAGAGACATCAGCACAGTCATTAAGCTCAACACACAGAGAGACATCAGCACAGTCATTAAGCTCAACACACAGAGATATATCAGCACAGTCATTAAGGTCGACAAGTAAACAGTGGGGAGGACAAAATAAAAATAAAACAGAAAAGCTTCATGAAATCGACCCACATTCTGTCAACGTTTATTGAGTTTTGTTGCATTTGCTCCGTAAACGAACTCCTCATCAAAGACCCCGGTACCCCCCTGCCGACAAAGCCTCAGAAAAAGGGAGAAAGGAAGTAAAAAATAAAATAAAAAACACAAAAAAAAAAACAATCCCCACTAGCAAATCTATCTGGAACCATACTGCTCAGGGACACAACAACAAACAAAAAACGACTTTGCTTCCTTTCCGGGGAGTCGGTGGGGAGGGATTGGGGCGTTCACTCTGATGCAGATCAGCACAGCGGCAGGCTTGTTCTAAAGCCGACAGTTTGCCCACTGCAATCTGCCTCACAGACAGCCGCCGCAACAGGAACACAGAGACAGACAATCAGGAAGGAGGCGAGGGGAGCTTAGCTTCTCTCTTCATCTGTGGGGGACTAACCTCTTATCTGTCTCACCTCTGGCACCAGGCCCGGCACCGCACAAGGACACTGCTACGTACTGTGTACTAGACCTAGGACACTGCTACGTACTGTGTACTAGGACACTGCTACTTACTGTGTACTAGACCTAGGAGACTGCTATGTACTGTGTACTAGACCTAGGAGACTGCTATGTACTGTGTACTAGACCTAGGAGACTGCTATGTACTGTGTACTAGACATAGGAGACTTATGTACTGTGTACTAGACCTAAGAGACTGCTATGTACTGTGTACTAGACCTATGAGACTGCTATGTACTGTGTACTAGACATAGGAGACTTATGTACTGTGTACTAGACCTATATGGTACCAGACCAAGGAGACCAAGCTGTGTACTGTAATTCTCTCCCCCATCCACATGTGAAAACACAAAAATAAAGAACCGGGTAAATGGGTGGAGGAGAGAGAGGGAAGAGGAGAGAGATATGAGAGGAGAGAGAGAGCAGAGCGGGCCTACAGCCTGCTGGAGTAGAGAAGTCTGGAAAAGTCCAGGTCTGACCCCTTAAGTGACGCATTCACTGTCGGCTTATTAGCTGTTTATACAGAGGGTAAACAGCTGGGAACAGGGGGGGGCAGTGTGGACAGATGTTCCATTAATTGCAGAGGGCGAGCTAATAAAGTTCTACCATCCTAAGGCCTGTCTGGGTCCTGCACCGGGGAGGGGAGGAGGGAGGGACAGAGAGAGAGAGAGATGGAGACTGGGGAGAAAGGGAGAGAGAGGTGGGGGGAGAGAGAAGGAGGGAGAGAGAGTTAGGGAGCGAGAGAGAGACAGAGAGAGAGGGTGGGGGAGAGAGAGAGAGAGAGAGAGAGAGAGAGAGAGAGAGAGAGAGAGAGGGAGCTGGATGCAGGCCAGCAGAAAGGACAAACACAGTGACCCAGAGGGACAAGGCCTGCCTGAACCGCACCTCCCCATCCTCCTCTCTCCCCCCCCCCCCCCTTCCCGCCTCTCTCCCGTGGCCTCGCAGGGTCACACAGAGGGTGTTTAGAGAGAGCGAGGCCAGACACACAAACACCCAGACAGGAAGGACTGGAGCAGCGGCGCTGGGCACTGAATTGCAGCAGCGCGGCTCGGAGGAAGATCCTCAGGATCACTTCTGCTCCGTAGAGACGCGACCGAGGCAAAGTCCTTGTGTGTGATAGCGTACTTGGCAATAAAGCTGTTTCTGATTCAGATTCAGATTGGAAACATGACTGTGGTGCTATGATGTATTCATATCATGAATTGAACACCGTGAGAAAAAGACTGGCGGATCAAGGAGCAGGAAAGAGAAAATGCTAGAAGGAACGTGGTTACAGTGAGGGAGAGAAACTAATTTTGCTCCAGGACCACATAATGAAAGCATTTATTGTGCTCAATGCATTAATGAAAACAATATACAATCAAAAATCAATATGGAGAAAATCTTTTACATTCTCAAGGACACTTAACAACGCACACCAACACTTTTCGTCTTTACAAACACACTTTCTCTTACTCACACACGCACAGGGCACACACATGTACGCACACAAACACACACACACATAGAAGTGCTATCTTTTCTTTCATTTCACATGGCTGCTGCTGCCTGGAACCAATTACCTGCCGACATAAGGACTTCCAGGAGTTTGCTCAAGTTTAAAGACTCGACAAGACATTATACTGAGCCTGGGGAGTCAATTACCCCCCGTCACAATGCTTGCTGTTTCATGTTCCCAGATAGACAATCTAGACCTGCTCAATTACACGTCTCTTTTGAAACCGCGCTCCATCTCCCTCCATCTCTCCAAACTACAACTTCCCTTTTCCTCAGAGCAGAAAAAAGGCGAAGATTCCCTCATCTCTCCCCCCTCTCTCTCTCTTTCTCTCTCATCATCTCTCTCTCTCCATCTCTCTCTCCCCCCTCTCTCTGTCTCTCTTTCTTTCTCTCGGTGGAAGAGTGAGGCGAGGAGGAGAGAGCGTCCTAGCTGGATGGAGCTAGCAGCCTGTCTGAGCATCTCTGGTTCAGATCACCATCACATCCAGCAAGAACAAAAGAGTGATACATGGACATCTGACTTGCTGTCTTCCATCTCTCTCTCCCTCCCTCCTCCCTCCTGCCCTCCCTCCTCCTCCCCCTCTTCTCTCGTTAAGGGGGGAGGGCAGTATCTGATCGTGTTTACAGAATCCTTCTCCGGATGTGCACCGATTTGATGAATCGAGACGTCGGCCTTCAATAAACTGTTGATAAACCTCTGGCTCTTATCAGCAAACACATTTTGTGCCGAGGTTCCTCCAACTAATGAAAGATACCCTGGCGCAGGCCTCTCGGGGAATGAGGAGGGGGGGGGGAGGATGAGGATGAGGATGAGGGGGGAGGAGGAAGGGGGGTTGGGTAGGAGGAGGGGGAGGGGGGTTGGAGGAGGAAGGGGGAGGATGAGGTTTGAGGAGGAGCAGCGAGGAGGAGGAGGGGGGTTGGAGGAGGAATGGGGAGGATGAGGGGGGAGGAAGAGGAGCAGCGAGGAGGGGTCAAGAGGAGCTGAGAGAGTGAGGCGACACGACATGTTAATCAGAGGTGCTGGCAGGAGAGCTGCTCTCCTCCCAGACAGGGGCGGGGGGGGCGGAGGCAGAGACAGCACGGCTGTCAGCTGGTCACTTCACGCTCCACGGCGCGTTGAGGGAAACGCCTGTTTTCATAACCAAACGCCGAAGGTAATGTGTCCTGCTTAGCTTAATTAGACGGCTGGGCCCGCAGCGAGTTCCGCAACTCTGGGATGCGTTTCGTTTATCTGCCTGGAGCAGCCGTGCGCTGCCCGGCCGCGACCGGCGCGCGGAGTCATGTTACGCCGAGTTAGTATCTCTGAAATCCTCTCCATCCTTCTGGGGATTCGGGAGGATCTCTGCCTCACAATCCGCCGCCATCGTCATTATCGCTGCCGAGCACTCGCCCAGAGGAAGGAGTGCGTTTCCATGGGAACCTAAGTGGTTTGATTGGGGCCTGCTAGGCAGTCGGCAACAGCATGCCGCCCCTGCGGCGCTGAATACGGTCACAGCTACCCTCCCCCGAGCCCACACAAATAGGCTCACAAAAATCAGCGCCCAGGTACCGGCAAACACCCGCTGCTCCGGCAAAACATACACTCACACGGCTTCCACACAACAGCGCCCCCTGGCTGCGCTCCGGCTCCGAGACAGACGTGGGTAAACAGCCGTTTTGACCCGAAGAAGAAGACTGTTGTGTTGTTCTCCGTCGTTAGGGTTTTCCTCCTGCGTGGAGCGGGTCGGTCAGCGGTCCAGCGGCTGTGGCCTGTCACACCCAGAGAGGCTCAGTGGCAAGTAGGAAGCAGTGTGTCGTTGCTATTGACGTTGCTCTGGACATAATGGTCTCTTTTTAATATGGGCCCTGGCTAGAAGGAACAGGAAGCTAGTGGCTAGCTCTGGTTAACGGTTCTGTAAATAGTACTGCATCTGGACAGGGATCGGTTTTATGGCGTGGTCGTCACTGAGAGTGAGAGAGAGAATGAAAAAGAGAGAGATAGAGAGATAAAGACAAAGAGGTAGAACGTTAGAGAAAGGGAGAGAGAGAGACAGAGGTAAAGAGACAGAGAGACAGACAGAGAGAGAGAGAAACAGAGAGAGACAGACAGACACAGAGAGAGACAAACAGACGAAAGAGAGACACAGAGAGAGAGGGATAGGTAGAGAGAGAGAGAAAGGGATAGGTATAGAGAGAGAGAGAGAGACAGAGGTAAAGAGACAGAGAGAGAGAGACAGACAGAGAGAGAGAGAAACAGAGAAAGACAGACAGACACAGAGAGAGACAGACAGACGGAAAGAGAGACACAGAGAGAGAGGGATAGGTAGAGAGAGAGAGAAAGGGATAGGTATATAGAGAGAGAGACAGAGGTAAAGAGACAGAGATACAGAAAAGGGATAGGTAGAGAGAGAGAGAGAGAGAGAGAGAGACAGAGGTAAAGAGACAGAGAGACAGAAAAGGGATAGGTAGAGAGAGAGAGAGAGAGAGAGAGAGAGAGAGAGAGACAGAGGTAAAGAGACAGAGAGACAGAAAAGGGATAGGTAGAGAGAGAGAGAGAGAGAGAGACAGAGGTAAAGAGACAGAGAGACAGAAAAGGGATAGGTAGAGAGAGAGAGAGAGAGAGAGAGAGAGACAGAGGTAAAGAGACAGAGAGACAGAAAAAGGGATAGGTAGAGAGAGAGAGAGAGAGAGAGAGAGAGAGAGAGAGAGACAGAGGTAAAGAGACAGAGAGACAGAAAAGGGATAGGTAGAGAGAGAGAGAGAGAGAGAGAGACAGAGGTAAAGAGACAGAGAGACAGAAAAAGGGATAGGTAGAGAGAGAGAGAGAGAGAGAGAGAGAGAGAGAGAGAGAGACAGAGGTAAAGAGACAGAGAGACAGAAAAGGGATAGGTAGAGAGAGAGAGAGGTGTTAGAGAGCAGTCCCCTGGGGTCCCCAGTCCCCCAGAAGGGGGAGAGGGGTCTGGCCTGTTCGCTGGTGGAGTGCTGCTCATGGGATCATACAGGGGATGAGGACACTTAACTGGTGTCATCATCCCCACATGATCACATCTCTGGTTCAACAAGCCAACAACGACAATAAACCCAAACCATCACCCACTCACACACACACACTCACACACATACACACTCACACACACACATTAACACACCACACACCGCACACACACCACCACACACACTCACACATATCAACAACCAAAATGTTCCAAATCATTAAAGAAAGCTACATTGCTCAAACCAAATACGAGTCGCAATTAAACACAAGGAAGCAACTTCTGACATCGGACATCGGGTGTTTGAAGTGGAGAGAGAGCAGAATACTGAGAAGACCTTCTCAGTCCTGGGGGCTGAGAAGGTCTTCAGATCTGAGTTCACCTGCAGATGCAACCTGACAAGAAAGGATGCTTCTCCACTGTAATAAACACTGTGTGTCATGGAGAGAAAGCTCACGTGGTGTGTCTGTTTACACCGGGAGACAGAGAAAGAAAGTGAGCAGGAGGAAGAAAGAGAGAGGAGAGAGACAGAGGAAGAGAGAGCAAGAGAGAGTGTGTGAGAGAGAGGGGAGAGAGAGAGAAACAGAAAGAGGAAGAGAGAGAGAGAACGAGAGGAGACAAAAACAAAGAAAGTAAGCGAGAGCAAATGAGAGAGAGAGAGACAGAGAGAGGGAGAGAGAGAGAGAGAGAGAGAGAGAGCGTGTGAGGAGATGAGAGAGAGAGAGAGAGAGAGAGAGAGAGAGAGAGAGAGAGAGCGTGTGAGAGAGAGAGAGAGAGAGAGAGGAGAGAGAGAGAAGAGAGAGCGTGTGAGAGAGAGAGAGCGTGTGAGAGAGAGAGAGAGAGAGAGAGAGAGAGAGAGAGAGAGAGAGAGAGAGAGGAGAGAGAGAGAGAGAGAGAGAGAGAGCGTGTGAGAGAGACAGAGAGAGAGGGAGGGAAAGAGAAAGGAGAGGTGGAGGTGGAGGTGAGGGCTGTGTGCTGTTTGGGGGAAGAGACAGAGTTGGCTGGGATCAGATATTCAGCGTGTGTGTGTGTGTATGTGTGTGTGTGTGTGTGAGTGTGTGTGTGTGTGTGTGTGTGCTCTGCAGCTCATTGTGTGAGCACTCCCTTCCCTGTTTGCTGCTAGATATGGATCCTCTGGGAGAGCCCATTAGAGGAGCCAAACGCCCGTCTCTGGGCCATGTCACTACCTTCTGTTTTGAGAAGCAGGCGAATGCTGTGCTCTGCCAGGCGAGGACTTGTACAGCTGTGCCTCACTGCTCTCTTTCACTCACCCCCACACACACTCACACACTCTCGCACACATTACACACTCAACCACACACACGCTCTCACACACACTAAACACACACACACTCACCCTCACACACAGTGCTGTGGTTGTGTGTGCTGTGGTTGTGTCGACAGGGAGCCGCCCTATCAGTGCGCAGGGAGCCACACACACAGGAGTTCCTCCAGAACAAGACTTATATCAGCCACACCTCCGACCCAGCAGAAACACTGACATGATCATCTCTCTCTCTTTCAGTCACTGTCCCCTCCCCACTTCTCCCTCGCTCTCAGAACGCCAGGCTG
>NW_026911643.1:0-23321 GCF_963692335.1 Osmerus eperlanus
TGTTTAGAGGACCATCTGTAGATTGGAATGAACAAACCATGCATTGTATGCCGCTCATGTCTTCCACAGATAAAGCCCTGCACATCAAACTTTCTCCAGGCATATGCAGTGAGGGACACATTCATTGGACCGAACCACTGGAGGCAGCTTTTTCTGGGATGACTTCCAAGCTTAAAAGCTAAAAGGACCTCAGAAAAAAATAGATGAGTCAAACCAATTTTATGGATGCCCAATCATTCTTGGGTCCTTTATATGCATTCAAATGTTTTCTTGGCACAGGTGGTGGTTCATCATCTGCTAGAATTTTTGCCAGAATACTTGAAAGCATATGTTCAATCCCTTTTTTCTTGTTATCTTTATTCTTCTTTCCAGCAAGTTCCTTGACAATGCCATCTGATCGGTGTAATATATAAGACTAGCTCACAGTCTGTTGACTCATTTTGTTGATTGAAGTCAAAGGGTTGCCCCAATATGTCTGGCAAGTTCATTTTTTGTATTGTCAATAACTATTCACAGCATTCGCTCATTCATCTCAAATCTGGCACGCATCTCTGAAATGGCCGATGCACAAACTGCTGCTCTTGATTTCAAAGCCCTGAAAATGTTCAGCTATGGCCCGAAATGGTAAATAAAACTCTTGCATCTACACTGTACGTGTGTTATAGCAGTTCCAACTTTAATACAATTTCATGATGAGGTGGCAGCCTGTAGCCTAGTGGCAAAGGTACATGACTGGGACCGGGACGGTTTGTGGTTCAAGCCCAGCTGTAGCCACGATAAGATTTGAAAATAATAGTTCAAGTCATAAATTGTGCAAGTCATACATAAAGCCACATCACAGAGAGGTCTGATGGCTTCAGGAGATAATTTCCAGAGGAAGAAAGTAATTGTATGGTTTTAATTTTATTATACTTCCTGAACTTAATTAATTCTTTGCGCTGTACTTAAAACCATTAAGATAAATGCATCTCCAGTCATTCATTAGAATGCAGTCACTTTCCCAAAAGGTGCTGCTTTCAAATTATTTTTACACACTGGTGATGGTGATGGTGTTGGGAGGGTGGAACTCCACTGTGTTCACAAGTGAGACCCAGCCTGCTGTAGGTCTTCACAGCAGGTGTTAAGGTTGCTTGCAGAGCATCTGGTGTATGTAGATAGCCAATAGAATATTGCTGCCGCATATAGTTCTGAGGTGAGACAGTCCAGTTTTCATCAGCACAGCCCTCAGGGCTCCAGAAGGAGTCACTGTCCTGTAGTCCTGCAGCGGGGTGTTGAAGATCCTTCTGGGCCTCAGCTACTTCAACCCGGGCACAGGCCAATTGCTTCTTGCCTGATTTGCAGAGACAAACAGAGAGTTGTACTGACACTCGCAATTTAGAAATGTGTCACATTCTGTGTTTTTGTAACTTTATTACTTTTCATATTCATGCCTGGTTTTTATTTACATTCATTGTTAATTGCACTTGTCTTCCCCTGTGATGTCTGTGTCTTTATATAGTTCTGAGCCCGAGTCACTAGCCTGTCTCTGTGATTCAGTATTCGGGTGTTTTCTGAATTTTCCGGTTTCCTCACTACCAGTTTCTTGTTGCTAGTTTGTCTTTCTGTGATTCCGTTCCCGGTTCTAGCTTCCCCGTACCTGTGCCCTGTTATCTGTTATCTGCTCCATTCAGCTCTGTTTTGTTCTTGGATTTTCTGGTCTTGATCTCTGCCTGGTTTTTTGACTCTGCTTTGCATTTTTGGGATTTGTATCTTTGCTTGTCTGTCTCCTCGGTTTTCAAATTCGGCCCGTTTTCCTGACTACGCTCTGCCTGCCCCAAATGTACCTGTCTGCATGGATCTCTACCATAGTCTGTTTGTGGCTTACATTTTGGATCTGCCCCTTGTCATTAAAGCCTGCCTGATTACATTATCCCCAAGTCTGCATTTGGTTCCTCTGTCCAGAAAACTGACAAGATGATCCTGCGGTGGTTAGTCCAGCAGTCAGCACCTCTCATTGCGTGGGTGATGTGCACGTCCCTGGTGTCTGTGCATCTGACGATTACATAATCCAGCATCGTGGATAAATGTTTATTTTTCTGTTGGAAAATTGTGTTGGTGATGGTGATTGTCAAGTCATGCTCTGCACAGAGACTGATGCCATTGGCATTAACTTGCCCAATACCATGCTTTCCAAGTACTATATTCTATATGAGGGTGTTTTTCCTCACCTTGGCATGAAAATCTAGGGGTGCAATGCAGTCTCATCCAGTTCCTGATAGAATCGATCCTTTGCCTCATTTTCAGATGGCAATGTGGAGCATAAACACTTTGAAGAGTCGCATAGAGATACTGACAGACATAAGTCTCTCACATATGCCGGTAGGTGTTGCAGTGAGATTAGGTGGCAAGACCGACACCATGGTGATGTGGTACTCCGGTGGGGTATCCCTTCCAGAAAAAGGAACACACACACACACACACACACACACACACACACACACTCACTTACACACACAATTCTTACATGGACAATTCAGGAAAGCATAACCATATATCCATAACAATATTCATTTTAGTCCTCCAGATACAGACTGATTTGGAGGAGGTCACTGAATTGTGGGGCTTTTAACTGTGGGCACCTGATTGGCCAGTGGGGGTCACTGGTGTGCAATCCTGCATAGATCCCATTGGGCCGATTATTATGATACCCTGCGAGGCTGCTGAACACACATCTCATACTTTAAAGAGAAATTAACACATTTTGAAATACAAATATTGACCACCATTTTTAGAGCAGCGTGGTGTGTTTATGATGGAACAAATCTTGGTAAAATTGCAGATCAAAGTACATAGAAGACAAAATAAATATGCATCAGAAAACAGGGGGAAGCAACACAAGGTTCATTCAGATTGTAGCTTGAAGGCGAGTTTCTGGCGGCTGTCCCATTTTTAGTTTAAAAGGAAGGGAAGCAAATCCAAAAATCAAAGCAAATTTGCAGATGTTTCATGTAAACTAAACATATTTTCATATTTTAGGCAATCCTGGTGTTTTATAAGAGAATATGAGTTAATAACAGGGTTTATTCTCTACTACAGCATTGTTATTAGTAGAATATGAAGTAATGACATTTGGAAATTTTTGTACTTTTATGTATTTATAGATACTGTATGGGTCACCCAGTATGTAAATACTGAGATTAAAAGCAAACAGCCTGCACACAACCTCATATTCCTTATGTTTTTTCAAATCCAATGTCCTGGGTACTGAGCCAAAATAACAAAAAATGCCTCAAATTCAAATTCACATGTAGAGGGCTTGGCATATAACAAAGTAACACACCAGGTACACTAACACACACTAGAGCTACAGGCTATAATCTACTTACATCTAGTAAAGGGATCAACTTTCCAGCGTCAACATTTTTATCTTTTTTTATACAGGTCATGATTGGGCATGGAAAACCTGCAGAAAGATTACAAAATTCATTAAAATTATGATCACAAAGAATAGCATTGAAGGACTGAGTGGGTGCGCGTGGACATGTATACGCATATATACAGACACTCATGCACGCATACACATACACGCACAGGCACACGCACATGCACACGGACACACTCCTTGGCTGCCACATCTAATCCTTCAGATATACTGTTAATAATGATGAGGCCAGATCCCCAGTGATGGTGTTAATTACAGTGTTTTGTCACATGGTTAAGGGGCAGGAAGTGTGTCTGCTTTCTGAGTAGTTTACATATGTATTCGGAACATGTCTTATTTCTTATTCTTTCTGAACTCAGTTCACTGCACTGTGGATTTGGTATGCTTCCTGACTGTATATTTTCTTCAGTTTACCTCAAGATATGACAAAAGCATGGGATTTTTGTTTTTTGTCTGCATATCATATCTTAATATGTATTTTAATAATACATGCATCTTGATGTCCAGCTCTTGCAATAATCCTCTTGCCTACATGTGAAAGACCAGCAATAATCTTTTTTTCCTACTCTCCTTTTTTTGAATAGCCCTTAATACATACACAATTGTATGTAAAGAAATGTTTTTGACAAGCTTCCAAATATTTTAAGGGCTGCTGTGCAGCCTCGGTGTACAGTATGTAGGAAAGCTTCCAAAATCCCCCCATCATCTGGTTGCCCAAGCAACTAGGTTGGTGCTCTCAGATGGCACAGTCCTAAAATGGAGGGCTGAAATAATTTACCCTGCTGAACTGGAGGTTTTGTCTCTCACTGCACTTTCCTGGGGATTTATCTGAGAATGTCAAGAGAGAAAAAATTGTTCATGAAACTCAAATGCATCAGCCTTGTTGGAGCCTAGGTTTGTGTTACACAGCATCTATGTTACTATTTGTTTAAGAAGTGATAGAATATTCAGAATATAGGTGATTCTTTGTTGACTATTGCAAACCAGCTAAGAAAATGTAAATTTTTCATTTAATTTGGCAACATCTTACCACTGTTGTTCCACACATTTGAGAGCTTAATGATTTTTCTTTTTTTTTTTCTTTTGCTTTTTAAACACATTACAAATCATTAATGTCTGTGGCGTTACTTTTATGTATCGTACAATATTCTATGTTACAATATCATGATAGATATGATAATTTTGTTCCCTGAAGTGCAATTTATACTAGTATGCTGTATAAACATTTACAATCCCTATTGTGAAGCGGTGTGAGAAGTAACACCACAGACAGTTATGTGCTGTTACCCTGAAGGCAGTAACACCAAAGACAGTAACATCATAGTAACAACAACATAGTAGACAGTAACAAAATGCAAACAAATATGATGATTTCTTCAAAGCTAACATGCAGCCATTTTAGCTAACTATCAAGAAGATAAGTAGAAACATAGAATATCCACCATTCATTATTATTTTACATCCAAAAGCTAAACACAATAGTCTCAATAAATTGGGTTCATTTTTAAGTGAAATACAGTATACAGAGGATTATATGTGTACAAATAACAGAGATTATACCTTGCACTTTATCTGAAATTCGACAGATTAAAACATGATGGTTGCCTTTTGGCTAACAAGGTTGTTCACATCCCAAATCTAAAATGCAGCATATCCCCCACTCAGCTTTTTTACCTGTTATGTGAATTTGTTGCTGTTAGCACACAGATGTTTCAGATTAGACGCCAGTAAACAAATCTAACTACCATCTGCCCATCAGCCCAGTGTAGACAGACACTGATAGTACAATCAATTGCACATTTGTAGCACAGAACTAGTGTGATGTGTTTTATGTCCCCAACAACACTATTTGCTTGTTAACCTCACTAGTCCCCCTCTTCCAACCACAAGCCATGAATATAGAAGAGTAACCAACCCAACAATGATGTATGGACAATTAAGTGTCACAGCCTGTTTGGTGCAACAGATCCAAATAAATTTACTGAAGAAAACTATCTATAAAAGAGAAACTTGCTGATGCTTCAAATGTAAACCCAGCACATATGCTACGAAGAAACTTCCTAATAAATAATCTGACTTCATCTTTTATGCACCAACATATGCTTCTTGTGACACAGCTCTAAGCTGTTCCAAAGATGTCACTAAAGTCATCTTTATTTTAAGTTTGAAGTGTAGAAAAAGATTATGCAAAGATTTGGACTCAAAACAGTAAAAATATGTTTTGTCAAAGGGTATAATAGAAAAAAGGAAAACATGTGTAAATTTTTTATACATGTGAAAATATTCTTTATTTCAACATGTTTTATCAAGATAAAATACAACAGAGATAAAATTCTGTAATTGCTGCGGTTAGTAATAGCTTAATAGATTTTCTTCAAAATAGCAATACGCATTTGACATTTTTCAAAAGTGCTTAGGGTCCAATTAAGTATTAAATACATTAATAGATTTTCAAAATTTCACTGCATCCAAGCAAACAGAAATGAGAGGAATAGTAATACATTTTATTTATAGAGCGCTTTTCAGGGTACTGAAAGACACTTTACATAAAAGTCATACAATGATGAAAATACAGTTAAATGACAGAAAGAAGTACAATCAAAGAATAAACACAGACATGAAATCAAACATTAAATGCAGCTTTAACAATTTTTCGAAATTGGACAGAGAGGATGAGTCACGTATGGATTTGGGACGAGAGTTCCAGAGGGAGCGGGCAGTGATGGAGAAGGCCCTGTCTCCCCAGGTCCAGTGCTTGGTCCTGCAGTGGGGGGACAGCAGGTTGGCATCAGCTGAACGTAGGTTGTGGGAGGAGGTTTGGTGGTGGAGAAGGTGATGAGTAGGAGTTTGAATGGAATTTGTTGTGTAACTGGGAGCCAGTGGAGGGATTGAAGGACAGAAGTGATCTGGTCACGGTGTAGGAAAAATTCACCGTCAAACTGTCAGAGTTGAGTTGGTTCCTCCAAAACTCTTAAAGCTTCATGCCAAAAAGTATGATTAAGTATGCCTATATATTTTCAAACTGATTAACTGCTAATTTGTGCTAGAAGTATAGTGACCTATATGTAACCTGAATTGAATAAAAAAATGTGTATGCTTAAAGGAAAGTTGGAAAGTACCGAATAACACCATGTTCTGCATGATTCATCTTTTATGATTCCTCTTTGTTCGAAAACAGCTTGCAGGGCAGGATGTCTTCAGCTGGTGGGGGTGGGCTATTGTTGTCAAGGACAGTTCGCGTATGAGTCGTGCAGGGCAGGATGTCTTGTGTGGAGGGAGTGGGCTATCTTTGTGGTGTGTCAGAGATCAGCTGGTATTTTTTAGGAGGAGTTATGTTGAAAGAAGTGTTTAAAATGTGTGTGAAACGAACAATCGAGGTTCAATTCTGCAGAATTGATCCGGCTTGGTGCACTTGTTGTGCTAATAAAGTCTGATTTTCCTGAAGAGCTCCCTCCCTCGTGAAGTTGTTTTTCGACAAATTAGAGATTTGACTTATAATTCTGTCGTTTCCTAGACACGACAACGGGAACAGGAGTGGGTGAGCAGTCGAGCAGCTCTGGATGTACTGATGTTTATATAAAATTTTGGAGGATGTGCCATAGAGGATGCTATTGCAATGATCAATTTGGGATGTGATAAAGGCACGGATCAGGGTTTCAGCAGCAGAGAGGGAGAGGGATGGGTGGAGACAGGCAATGTTTTTGAGGTGTTGCTCATAAAAAAAGTTGGTAAAACCCATTTGATATGTCAACTGTACATTGTGATATTCTGCATAGTGTCCATTTCAGTTGAAAGCTCACAAGCTCAATTATCTGAGGGAATGATGTGAACAGTTTCTCCACTTCACTGCATACAGTCTGTATGTGAAACAAAGCAAATGACTAGCAAGGCTAATAATGAATCTGTCATTTTTCACAAACCAGAACCAGTTTTCTTTAAGTGTCAGTAGTGCCAGTAATAATTGACCTGGGAATTCAGTCAGTACTCTCAAGCAATTTGCATGATACATTAACTTTCTTTACAAAGCCATACCAGTACCAGAAAGGTTTAAAATTACTGGATGTAACTGGATGAAAATGTTCAGTCCAAAGAGTTGCTAGATCTGCTGGAATCATTTTAACTGAGATTATGATACATTGTGAAATATTGACAGCTTTGAATAAGTATATTGCACAGGTATGAAGATTGGACAACAGCAACAAAAAAGGTTCTTTTTTTATATAGCCTACAGTGCAGTGTATAATATTTGGATAGTGACTCAATTTTCATTGTTTTAACTCTGGGCTCATTGGATTAAAAATGAGACAATGAATATGAAGTTAATGTGCTGGCTGTCAGCTTTCATTTGAGGGTATTTATATCCATATTTGGTAATACATTTTTTATACAGTTGCCCCTTTTATGGGGGCAAACATAATTGGACAAATTCATATAATTATAAATACTGTCATATTTAGTACTTTTGCATTTGATGATGTAGGGGTCCCTCGCACGGGACTCCAAATTATGTAGGGTCCACGCACGGGCCGCCAAATAACGCAGGGATTTTACTCTCTACGAAACCGGGGCACCAGTTAAACGTTGTGTAGCAGTATAACTGCAAAAAGTAATCAGTCTCATAAAATTACTATTATCAGAAATATCTAACCACAAATTTAGTATCTTAATTAATAATTAAAATAACCAATATTAATGATTAAACATACCGATAACCTGAAGGTTGGAAGTTCTTCGAAAGACTGCTTTAACTCGGCTCTCATGTCTATGCGATTCCAAAACGGACACCGGGGTTTAATAAAATATATTTATTAAACAAACATACAAACACATAACAGATAAACTAACGGGAAGTTAGTAAGGAAATTTAGTAGGTTAAGTTAGGGCGTGTATGTGTGTGTGTGGGCGCGCGCGAGCGCGCGTGTCGCTTGAACAAAGGAAAGGTGGGAGTAGCTAGCTTGAGTAAGCTAGAGTTCTGGATATGGTAATGAGTTAGAGTTAGCTGTGGGATGGGACTACTTGAGTAGTTTTACTCTATATATGCGCAAAAGACGGCGAATCAATCACGTACATATATATATGTAGCTAACCAAACACATTACAATAGTAGGATGGTAAATATTGAAACACAGATTCACAAATACAATTAAGACTAAACTAAACACTGGCTATGCCTGAATGTTTGTTCTCTTACTGAGTCCATACGCATTGGATCCAAAAGACGTGCTGTCCTTATAGGAGCCGCGATGGTGCTGTGAATTGCGTGTCCTGGAGAGATGCGCAGGCTGGGGCGTCTTAGCCGCGCGTTGTCGTCTGGTCCACTCGGTTGCTGGAAGGATGCTCGCTTGTCCTTTTTCCGGTGGAAAAGTTCGTTGCTGTTGTTCTTTGGTGAGCTTTGCAGGGGTAAACTGATGTAGCGTTCCGCGTACACCAGTTTCCACTCGCTATAGGCCACAAAGTTACCGCGAGGTAACTGGGTGTGTCCGTAGGCCTGGTAGTGCGCTGTGCAGCATTCAGCCTCTGTCCGAGTCTCGGAGCAGATGAGCTGAAGCGAATGGCCAAAACGGGTGCGTCGAAGAGAAGAAGCAGAAGAACAGAAGAAGCAGAAGAGAGATCCCAAGAACGTGTCTTGCTCTTATATGGGACCGTTTATTGCTCCCGCCATTACGGGATTGGCTGAACCAAGTTAGACGTCATTCGTGGTGGACGTCGCAGAATTTTCCTGTGGGAATGTAGAAGTTGTAGTCCCTACAATGACTACCAGAAGTCTGTGACTCAAAGCTATGACTAGACACTGGGTAAGTTATCCGCTGATGCTTGGCCAGGCCTGTGCTACAGCCATCTTAAGGTCTTGTTTGGGGGGCCTTTTGTCCTCAGCAAGAGAAAAATATGTTCAGTTGGGTTCAGGCCATGTGATTGACTTGGCCAGTTAAGCAGAGGCTGTATGTTCTTTAGCAGTATGTTACACACTTTCCACTTTCTATCACTTACAGGTGAAGGCTCATCTTATCTGTCCATTCAGAACTCTTTTTAACGCTATGTCACAACGGCATGGAGATTTAACATTTTGAAGTATTTAATTTGACATAAATCAGTTTAATCTGTAAAGAATTGAGGATAATGGAAAAGTTCAATTATATAATTTTCATATATTACTGCCAATGCACGGTATTTCATTGAAAATAAACCAAATTGAATGAAAGAATGTCTATATGAGCCAATTAATGTATTGTCCTATCTATGCAAATAAGCCAATTTTCAACACTATATTCAGATTTTCCATGGGCCCCCATGACTGGTTTTGGTCCCCCCCTGGCCCCCCTCATTTAAAGAAAATCCTGGAATCACCCCGGACAGAGCTCCCACAAACTACAACATCAAAAGGAGTATTATATTAGTGACAGTATTGTTGTGAGCTTAATGTTGCATTTGTTTTTCCCTTGTCACAGGAAACCTGGTTCCTTGGCTCTGTCACGATACTGTACTGAGTTTTCCCTGTCAGAACATTTCCAAGCAGGTGAGAGTGATGCCAAATGCAGGTAATGTCCAGCACCCTGGGAGGTCCTGGGCTGTGGGGGATAGAGCAGGTTTGATTTATCTATAATGTTGTTCTGCTGGGCCAGTGCCTTAATAAGCCACCCCTGCTGTGGAGTTTCTGTAGCTCTGAATGGAATTCACAAATCACATTTTCATCAGTCATATTTAAAGCCAGCAGTGAACTATTGAAACACACCATATTATTTGTGTTAGGCTTTTGACATTTGTGAAAATTTTCATTCCCATGTTTATCTGCACATTTCATAGTGTTTACATCATTAGGGCTTTTTGTCAAAAAACTTTAATGTAGATTATGCTGCAAAAGCTAGAGTAAAGAAATCTCAAAAATGTTCTATACAGGGACATCTGAATAACAGACATTATTTGATTTGGCTGAACCAACTAGGCCTACTGCACAGTTTCATGATGGATTAGGTTTGGCAGTCTCCCACAACGGACTGCAGGGAGAACGTTCTTGTGAAGTGTCCCATGACTTTTCATCATTTATAATCAGTAAATCTTAGGCTCTTCCCTCTCCTACATCCCCTTATGGCTTTAAGATTAAATTAGCTACGATAACAATGCTCTAGCATCTGTTCTGGGTGATATAGTTCTGACTAACAGCTTGCGTAGACTCCTTCGTGCATACTTCTGGCTCCATACCACACTAAGGAACCAACATTGTCATTGCCATGCTAAATCCATGTGTGTCCAATTTTTGGTTTTACTATGGCATCATTTATCATAATTCAACAACTGTTAAACACCCTATTTGACTGCGCAATAATTTTGTGAATAACAAATGAAGTTTTGCTGATGTACAAAATTCTATTTAATTCCATTTAAACCCTTATCATTGGAATCAATGTAGGGGGAAATTGGTATAACGGTTGAGGAGCAGATGAATGAACTATTCCAAATACTTTACAGAGCAAAGGAATAGGGGGAAAGACTTACCACGGTGCTACCATAATTTATAAATAAAGTAGTGCCGATAGGAGTTTTCCACTATTAATAGTTTTTCACGGCCAGATGGTATCTGCTTTTATCACCGCTGAATGGAATAGTAATGTCCTGATCTATCCATGTCCTGAATATGTTGCCCTCTTTTGATGTCACTCACGTTGTTTAAAACACGTGATCTATCACCTGTGCTCTTGATGCCAAACAATTGCAGCTTAGTTTAAGACCTACTTCCCAGCTCAGTTGCCACTATATGCTTAATGGCTCAGATTGGTTTTCATGACTCAAACCTCTGTAACGACATGTGTTCTTAAAAACCTTTTATTAGATTTTATTTAGAGTACATTTAAAACAATGATCACCCCTTATTCAAAGGTGTTCAAATATATAAATCCATATTTTACTTTGAGCAAAGACATCAATGATGAAACTACTGACGGAAGCTTATTATGTGCTTATGGCATAATCTGTTATATTATCTCCAATGTCTTCATTGTCCACTTTTTTATTTTCCCCGTTTTTATTCAATCATTTATACTACAACAACCTCTGTCCAT
The DNA here is from genome assembly GCF_963692335.1 of Osmerus eperlanus. Classification (NCBI taxonomy): domain Eukaryota; kingdom Metazoa; phylum Chordata; class Actinopteri; order Osmeriformes; family Osmeridae; genus Osmerus; species Osmerus eperlanus. The sequence goes on from NW_026911643.1 coordinate 11,476, forward strand.
TTCTGAGTACACAGATAATCCAAAAAAGCAGGTCAGCTTTTCTTTTCTCTCTGCAGTCCACCAGCTGGGCTTTGCAATGGGCTAACCATTAGGAACCATTTCTTTTCTGATCACAGGAAAAGGCTGCTTGGTCTTTTGAGTGCATAGCTCATGTGTATGAGCCTCCTCAGAATGTTAATTTCCAGCTAATTTTGCTTTCACTTAATTTAAACTGCGTTTGCTATAAAAACAAGGGTGCAGCAATTTGGATTCAATACAAAAGGTTTAAATGATATATTGTGAACCATCTTCAATCTGAAATCCTTGGACAAGGTAATTTCTCATGGTTACATGCTTACATACGGATTGATTGTAACAGACTTTTAAACCAGGGGTGGCCAGATTTTTGCACCCCACTGTATATATTTTTGATAACATAAATGCCTGTGCTTCTTCTGAGGTATACAGTACAACAGCTTGGCTTATGCAAATCAGTCATCAGAATTTTATATCAAAGCTACATAAAGTGGTAAAAAATGGTATCACCAAGATACCATTTTATCAGCATTAGATGAATACAGTTCCTCTTATCTTTGTCAGGTGCTAAAACATTTTTTATCACTCCCAGATTGAACCATGGCAATAGGCGTGTACTGTTTTTAACTGGAGTCCCAGTTAAAAATTGAAAGCAGCTTGTGATATGTTGTTGTGCTAAAACAATTTAAGCATACACATAAACACGACACCTCAAGAAATCATGACTTCCCTGGTGTGTAAATTGCATTTTCTTCCTGTAAGCGTCACAGTTCAATGTCAGCATGCCTACCTACTTTCTCCCCTCCACATCCACCATTCTGCAGCTTCCTCAAGTAAGTCTGTGTAGCACAGCAGGAGAATGTCCTGCTAACCAACCTCCTGCCTTTGGCAGATAGATAGTAGATAATGACTATGAATTAGGACATGAACGAAGACATTGACACATTTTAATTTAATTTTTATTATGTGCAGCAAAATGTCTTCATATCACCTCAGCAAACAAGCAAAACAACAACAAAATCAACAAAAACAACACCAACAACATCCATCCATCCATCCATCCATCCATCCATCCATCATCTGAACCTGCTTATCCTGAACAGGGTCGCAGGGGGACTGGAGCCTATCCCAGCATACATTGGGCAAAAGGCAGGAATACACCCTGGACAGGTCGCCAGTCCATCACAGGGCACACACACCATTCACTCACACACTCATACCTGCGGGCAATTTAGACTCTCCAATCAGCCTAACCTGCATGTCTTTGGACTGTGGGAGGAAACCGGAGTACCCGGAGGAAACCCACGCAGACACGGGGAGAACATGCAAACTCCACACAGAGAGGCCCCGGCCGACGGGGATTCGAACCCAGGACCTCCTTGCTGTGAGGCGGCAGTGCTACCCACTGCGCCATCCGTGCCGCCACCAACAACATCAAAAACATCTGTCTAATTTGATTTGTTTTCCGTATTTTCTATTTTCGTAAAATAAAATAAAATATAGCTAGGCTACCATTAGGGGTTAAAACCTCAGCGAATGGAGAAGGTATAGCTTCTTATTGTAACTATGTATAGCCTACAGTTAACGCATCCATGGTTATGGTCAAATTTTGCTCCAGTAAAACCAACCACTGCAGCAAAGCACTTGACTTCCCTTACCTAGGAAAAACGTCTAAGGGTATATATGCAACACCCTCAGGTAATTCCCTTAGCTAAGGGGAAATCAACCCTTAAGTGTCTGAGTTAAGGGATACACATTATTTTATGCATCCGGGCACTAGTCCTTCCTATTTCAATTAAATGCAGAGGATGCAAAGCAATTTCAGAGAAGATTCCCCAGAAAATATGCTCTTACGATTCTTGCTTTAGGACCTTATTCAGTGTCCAAAGATAACATGGGAAAATATGACAGTTATGATTAATGACTGACCCATGCCAAAATGAGTAGTCCCTACAAAGCATTCACAACTCCTAACAATTTACTTTTTAAAATTTTGGTACAGCACAATCATTCCCTTCCAACCCACTACCTCATCCTGTCTGTCACAATCCACAATTTTTCATCTTTTCCAGTTACCAGGCAACAGCAGATATGCATTAAATTGACATGCTGGAGTTTTTAAAAATCTCCTGACACACCCCAGAATATAACCTGGTTACACATTTCATACAAAATAATGTCATTCCAGTAGCAGCATCTGCTGATTGTATGCTGTCAAAAATCTTGTCCGATTAAAATATAGTAAATATATAATATTCCGGGGCGGCACGGATGGTGCAGTGGGTAGCACTGCCGCCTCACAGCAAGGAGGTCCTGGGTTCGAATCCCCATCGGCCGGGGCCTCTCTGTGTGGAGTTTGCATGTTCTCCCCGTGTCTGCGTGGGTCCAAAGACATGCAGGTTAGGCTGATTGGAGAGTCTAAATTGCCCATAGGTATGAGTGTGTGAGTGAATGGTGTGTGTGCCCTGTGATGGACTGGTGACCTGTCCAGGGTGTATTCCTGCCATTCGCCCATTGTATGCTGGGATTGGCTCCAGCCCCCTGTGACCCTGTTCAGGATAAGCGGGTTCAGATAATGGATGGATGGATATAATATTCCAGTTTTTTTTTTTTTCATATAAAGTAAGATATGACTGACCAGTAAAGGATATGGATTCCAGTACATTTTTCTTTGGAGTGGGAGAGTAGGGGAAACAATACATGCTTTGTGATTATCAATGATCACTGAATTTTTTCTTTATTTTTGAATTATGCTCCTGTATAAGATAGCATGTTAAATATATTATTTATAAACAGGAATTAGATGGTTATAGTAAATACATGTGAAGGGCTGTTTGTTTTCCACGGTTTCCTTCCAGCCCTGACTGTTTAATAATGTACTGTATACTGTATATGCATATAATTATATAGGGGGAGGGGGGAGTTTGCTATAATAAGCTAGCATTGCCAATGAAAGAAAACCAATGCCTACTGTTGTAGGGAATAAATAGAAAATGATGACACACTTTAATGTGGACCTCAGGTGTTGATACAGTTCTCTCATCTGTTCCTGTCATACAAATACAAGATGACATTTTCTTATGATCATTTTTTTCCCCAGGTCTCTGGAGATTTATTTTGCGGGGATTTATTAAAGGCAGGGACAGCTTGTACCAGGCGCTGTGAGAGTGGTGTAAACACTTGGGCTTGGGGTATAGTGGGGTACAGATGTTCTCTGGAAAGAATATAAATCTCTGGTTTGTGGTGGTGGAGAGGGAGAGGGGTCTACGTTTCTGTCGGCACATTGTGTGTGGCGAGCCATCTCACTGGTGAAGTGGCACTTTCATCCTGGGTTTTGACATGCCTGAGTCTGTTTGGTCATTTGACTCGCATGTGCTGCTCTGGGAGCAGAGGCACTGTTGAGGGTATGCAAGTGAAGATCAAGCAGTGCACTGCCATTTTGGTGTAGGGCATGGCCATTCTTTTTGCAAATCAACTTTTTGCAATTTTGGTACTACTGTTATTCATGAGTTCAAGCATTGCCTGTGTGATTTAGCTACAGCTTTAATGGGGAAATTAAAAATGAGCCATAATAATGATACATTTAGACAATGTTTTATTGATGGGATAAAACTTTAGTGACTTTCTCTTATGAGATTCACTTAATTTTTGGAAAAAGTGACAGCCGTGCTGCATCTCCCGCACAAGAACATCAGGGAAAAGCTTCTTCTGATGAGTATGTCATCATCTTCCTATGGCATTCCTACAGAAATTGGCAGGCTCTTAAAAGGAATGAAAAGAGGTGATTTAATTGGCCATGATTGAATCCAGCTGCAACACACGGTAATAAATACATTCCACCTAATGGAGCCCATTTTCCACGTCCGCTACACATTGTGAGCTGTGTGCTCCTAGCCTCTGTCCATGAAAATAATAAAATACAAGAAGCTGCGCACAGTGCACCAATTAGGTGTAACAGTGATTCTGAAAAATAGTGCCAAGAGAGAGCTAATTCTTACACTTGATTGCTATGTTTACGACAAATATTTGTTATCTGTAAGGTAATGCATATTTCCAATAATTTTATCATTGCTAGCTATGCTATGTAAGCCCTGTGTGCTCGTTAACATTAGCGTTCTCTACTATGCAGAGCTAGCCAGGAATACTCTGTGGATCTAACTAAACTTTGGATAGCTAGCTAATGATGCTTTCGAGTGGCTTCTTATCATTCGAGACCCTGGCTTGAATACTCCAAGTCAAGAAAGATACATTCTTTTGTTTTCCCTGTCGTGTTTTAGTAGCCCCGCTGGCTACTGCTAACGATAAGGATAATGTGTCACAAACTGTCACAAACTGAAAGATGGCTGGAATTTAGCATAAGGCAGGAGAAGGGGGGAACTATTAAGTCTTCATTAGTTCCCCAAGGAATCGAGAAGAATTGTTACTACGTTTGTATCAAGTATAGTGTGGAAGTCCCACCCACTGCAAAAAAGTGATTGGACCAAGGACGAGTTCACAAAAAGCGTTGATTGTAAAAAAGTATATTTAAAACAGATCAGCAGATTTATGGATTCAGCATATTTTAAACTATGCAATATTAACACTTTGAAACTCTTGCAAATTATATAAATTTTACCTGCAGTTTGCATTAAATTTTATGTATGAAACAAATTAACAAATGGTTTATTATTTATTAGGCTATATTTTCAGCATAGCCAACAGCATAGCCAGTGTGAGGAAATGGAGCGTAATACTGTAATGTACGGCACTGAGGACCCGAACACAGACCACGGGGAAAACGTTGTTATTTATTCCAAGTTCAAAAGCCAAGAGATCCAAGACAATGCCAAAAACAGAACGATAAATCAAAGGGCGAAAGTACTAAGGCAGAAATCAAAGTCACAACTCATAGCAAATAATCAAAATCAAGAAAGCAGATGGGCAAACAAAACCAGAGGGCAAGGCAAACTCGAAAATCTAAATCAAAGGGGTGTCTTCAGGAATCTCAAGAATAGGCGTACTAGGAACTCGGCACTATAAATTATCAATGTTCTGACAAGGGATGAAGCGGAGACTGAGTTTTAAATACATGAGGGAAGATGACAATCTAGGCAGGGCTGGGGAGAAGGTGGGCTAAACAAATAGACAACAGGTGGGAAACATAATAGGGTAATAATACAATAACAAAAAACGCAGACTGGATGCATGTTAACAAACATATAAAACATACGGCTCCGGATTAGGGAGTAGACATTTGCATAGATTGAAGACGTAGTGATAGTCAGAGACAGGTGCGAACACTTTGCTGAAACTGAGTAATCAGGGATAGCATAGGGAGGCGGAGTTATAGAACAGTGTGAAAAACTAAGAGATTGCGTTAGTGAATTAGTTACGTGATAAATCTAAACTACCCAATTAAAGTGACTGTCAGTTAGTTAGTTAGTTAGACACATTTTTATTAATCGGATTAGTATTATGTATTATAATATTATAATTATAATATGTATTAATCTAATTATTACTGTAAAATATCTAGATTAGTAGTAGTTAGTAAGAATAGTGCTTTACAACATTTAACCATAGAGAAAAGCAGGAAGTAAGAAATGCGAGACTGGAAGGAATGTTGAAATCCCAGAAACTTCCGAAACCACCCGAATAGTGAAGCACACAGACAGGGGAGTGTGGTGGGGGCTGGCAAACATTCAGACACAGACATAGCAGGGGATCACAAATGCAAAACTGTAATGGGAAACAATAACCAAGGATGCATGATAATGAATAAATAACAAGAATAAACAATAATAAACACTAAAACAGACAGGACAGATTCAAAAACATTACAAATACAATGTCTGCAGAGCTTCTTTCACTTTGCAGTGTGCACTTCTGTTAATTGCTGGAGGTAAATAATTCCCTCACTACTACTAGTAAATCAGCAGCGCTCATAAAGATAGTGGCTGATTTCACCAGTCTCCAAAAACACATTCCCTTCTCAATGCTCTTCTTATAATGATGGCTCGTTCAATTTACCAGGTTTTATATAGAACAGTGGTCTCCAACCCTGGTCTGAGCAACTCGTTGTTACTCAGCTGTTAATCAATTAGAGCAATTGCAAGTAATGCAAGTAACCACACATTACATTACAATTAGAGCAATTTATTACACAGCCAACTCAACGGATACCTGGGTCTCAACAGGGTGCTGATTTTAAGATAAAAACAAGAACCAACAGACCAGTTGGCTACCAAGGTTGGAGACCTCTGATATAGGCTATGTACATGTTATCCTGTGAACCGCAGCTTACCATTAACCTAGGATTTTTCAGGTTTGGGTTTAAGACTCTTTTGCCCAGGTAACAAGTCTGCCTAAACTGTGAGCTGGCTTTGTAAAACCAAAAAAATCCAGATTTTACCCCATACTGTCAACAAACTAATCCGGTTAACAGAGTTGGTCTCATACATGAGACAGATACGTGTTTGTAGTACGTATTTGAATATACCCCTTTAGCTGAAAAACAAACATCGGTTGATATTTCTTAATGGTATTTGCCCCCCCCCAAAATGTCACTCGGCCCACCCTGACTCAGCCAGCTGGAGCCAGGCCTGTAGGAGTAGTCACACTTTCACCATCTTTCAGCTCAGAGATCAAAGGATGGTTCGGCCATCATTCACTGCAAAACAAACTTGACACCTGCCAAGATGAGAAACCCAAATAGCAAAGCAATTTAAAATGCTTGTTTGAAATGATCTCAAGATCAGTGAAAGTGTTCGCTACACAATTCCCTTCTCTACTGAAAATGGCAGAACACAGGAGTTCTGAGGTAACGGGAATTGTCTATGAATAATTTCCACCGACATTAAAAGGAAGATGTTCCCTTTTTGCGGATTCTGAAGTGCACTTACAGCACTTGAGGATGTCAATTCATATTTACTCTTTTTTGCTGTCTTTTTCTCATGTTTAATAATTGATTAAGAAGAAGCTATATGAGTTATTTGTATTCCCATTTAAAGACTCTTCCTGCACAGTATGTGACATTCAAGATTTCTTCCTGTACAGGTTACCATTATTATGGATATTCATCTTTCTACTGCATATGCAGAGCTTAAGACACATGTTACATGAGAGCAACGAGATAAAAGACACACAACTATGTGGTGCTGTTTAGGAAAAAAAGTGTATGTTTACATATACACTCAGTGACCACTTTATTAGGTAGACCTGTGCACCAGCTTGTTATTGTAAATATTTAATCAGCCAATCATGTGGCAGCAACTAAATGCACAAAAGCATGCAGACGTGGTCAAGAGGTTCAGCTTTTTTTTGGACCAAATATCAAAATGGGGAAGAAATGTGATCTAAGTGACTTTGACAGTGTAATGATTGTTGGTGCCAGATTGTGGATTGAGTAAACTGCTGATCTCCTGGGATTCTCACACAGCAGTCTCTAGATTTTGCAGAGAATGGTGTGAAAAAACATTCAGTGAATGGCTGTTCTGTGGGCAGAAACATCCTTTTAATGAGAGAGGTCCAAGAAGAATGGCCAGACTGGTCAAAGCTGATAGGAAGATGACAGAAATGCAAGTAACCACAGATTGCATTACAGTTGTATGCAGAAGAGCATCTCAGAACACACAATACGTCTTAATACGTCTAAGAAATAAGTCTAAGAAATAATTATAAATACCTTAAATACCTAATAAATGTTTTTCACTGAGGCATCATGGTTTGTCATACACACAAAACAAAGCATATGATTTGTATTTCAATAATATTCTGTTTGTAAGGCAAATGAATTGTTAATTTATAGTTTTTATTAAGAAGAGCATCCAGTCATTGTTATGACTAGACACTTGGAAGACATACAGTTACCCGAGGGGTCAAATCAGCTTGATAAATAAGTTGCTACTTCAAACATGGAGAACACAAGCTCCTTCATAGAGAATTGCCTCTGGCAATTTAAGGTTGACTCTAACAATTTCAATGACCTTGTTCTCACAAAATATCTTGAGGGAGCCTTGAGCAGTTTGCTACAGGGCCTGCATGTTAATATCGACATAGAAACAGTAAAATTACCTTTGACACTTTTTTCTCAATCAAGAGAAAGGTAGTTAAAGCCCTACATACACAGCAGGGAAAATAAAGAGGGAGAAAGAGGGCCAGTGAGCAGTAGGCTGCAGCTTATGAATGGATAAAAGCCTATTCTACTGGAGCCAGGCCTACAGGAGAGGGAACCTTGTGAAAAGAAGAATGTTGTCAGTAAATGACTTTGGCTAAGTAATTAAACAAACCACCACAAACCAGTAATTGAACAAACTAACGACATGCCATGTTGGCACCATATAGGCTACAGGGGATACAACAAGGAGCGTGACAGTTCATAAAAGAAATTCATTTTTCTTTTACCCAGTACATCCTGTACCATTACCAAGTTTGACAGACATGGTCGTAGATTGGTCAAAAGCATGCCCGATGTTTGCTAAATTAGCCCAAACAGTGGCTATGCCACAGTACTAATGATGACATTGTATAGCGATAAATAGCTTATGAATATACAAGTGTGAGGCTACCATGTTGGTACATATTCTGCTACAATGAAATAGCATCAGGACAGATTAATAGCATAAAGTTTAATTTTATTGTATTGTTAAAATGTGTGTTGTTTGAAAGTGACCAGAACTTTCAGAATGCTGTGCCAGCAATGAAGGTACATGTACAGTATGTTATTGGTTGGTGTAGAGCATATTTCATATGGTCTGTCTATAGTACAGATTTTATTTGTGGAAACTACTACAGCCATTAAAATGAGTACTTAGCCTGAGTGAATCTATCTTTCACAAGCAGGCATTTTGCTCTGGATTTGTGTAGAAACTATTTTCTTTAGAGCGCCGAACAAACTAAAAGTGAAATGAAAAATAAAATGAGATTATATACTAAATTATTCTGAATGTTAAGGTGTTTACTAAAAAAACAGTGACATGAGAGAATCAAAATCTATAGGTAAGAAAATGCAGCGTGTAATTGTGATATGATGTTTCTGAGCTGTTGCAGCTCAGTATGGGGATGAAAACTCTGTTGCAGCCGGGCCTCTGCTGTTAGCACAAGCATGCATAATTGAGGTACCAGGGAACCAGCTGGTACTTGTTACAGTTTGTAATTTTCTGTTGTTGTAACAGGTTGTTTATAGATTTTTCTTTTTATTCCTCTTATGAAATGTCATGTTTGCCTGAGAGAGGAAAAATAACAGTGGAGACTAAAACAGTGATGATGTGCTCCTGAACATTCCATCAGATAACATATCAATGAACATGATGATCCAATTTGGAAAGCAATACAATACATTATTTTCTCACCCGACAGCAAATGTGAAAACAAATTAATGCCAAGTCTGGCTAATGTTCTGGTTGTACTCTGTGAATGCAGAGGCATGTTGGACAAAATTCGGCAGAGCAATTCAGTCACTCTGGCAGTTCTGGAGATATACGACTCCATGTTTCCCCTCAGAGCAATATTTCCCTAGATGAAGTGCCTAAGTACCCGGCTGCCATCCTGTGCTCAGACAACCAGCTCCTGCTCTGGGTTTGATATTCATGAAACTGCAGCCAGGACTAGAATGGAGAGGTGGAGAGAAACTGTGGCGTTTAGGAATATATGCAGAGACAGCCAGGCGAGATGGTCTACAGAGATGCAGAGAACACAGTATGCTGAGGCTAGTCATTGTTATCCTAGAACAGGGGGGCACAACTCCGGTCCTGGAAGCTTTTTTCTGTTCCAACAATTACCTTAATTTATTTTTCTGACATCTCTAGAAATGATGCTGGTTCACTCCTGTACTTGAGCAGAGTAAAATCTTCAGGATACACTTGCAGTCTGCAGCTGTAGCTAGTGCATATACAAATGTCTGATCAGACATTATTTAGCTAATTAGATCATTAAGAGCAGAAGTTGGCACAAAATCCTGAAGTGGATCGGCCCTTGCTGTGAACCCCTGTCCTAGAATCTCATGCTCAGTGTATTTGGGAATAGTTTTGGGTTAGGGTGAGGAAGAGATGAAGGGCACCTTAAGGGCCCTCACACATTAATGACACTTCTAAATTGTTGGCTGTGGTTTGGAAATGAGTATGGATATAGAAGTCTCAATTTTGTATAAACCAATATCCATATTGTACAATTATTTGTATTTAATGGCTTGAGATTTATGCCAGGTTGCTTAGCCAGCCAGGAACTTTCTGTGTGGAGTTTGCATGTTCTACCTGTGTCCGTTTGAGTTTCCTCTGGGTATTATGGTTTCCTCCCACAGCCCAAAGACATGCAGTACTGCTTAGGTTAATCTGAGACTCTAAATCTTAACCCATAGGTATAAGTGAGTGACCAGAACCTTGACCAGGAATAAGCGGGTGATTAGATAATGGAGGGATAGACTTTACATATGCCACTGAATGCATCTTTGAACTACAAATGTATTAATTAGATTGTCTCTAGTTTCTCAATCATGAATGTGAATTACATGTCTCCCTCTTTAAACATTAGATTATTAGCGTGGCCTCTCACCTAAAAGATTAATATCTGTGTATTGCTGTATTCTTGATAAGTGTGAAAAACCAGTGCCAGAAGGTGAAAATGCGGGTGAGTAATTTCTCTGAATGCATTGGAGTAAATCAGCATAATAACATAATACTCCATTCATCGCATGTTTCTTTTGAAATACAGAAACAGAAAAGCTCAAAATGTCATCGCAAACTCCAAATTGAACTAAAAGCTTTACCCATTACCTTAAGCACAGCTTTTTAAACAATTTTATCTGACCAAAATTGAACCAAATGAAATGGATGTGATGTTATTGACCTTTTCAGTGCAAACTACTCTAGGGACACATCGTCAGGCAGGGTTCCCACAGCAAATATCATTAGGCTAAACCGTCGCACAATGGGAACGTACAAATAGCCATCAAAATGGCATAAACTCTTGTAGGCATAAGCTCACTAATGGTAGCTTGCAAGTTAATTAGTTAGTGAATTTGAGTTTACAAACATTGCATAGCAACCACCTGGCACTGCTTACTAGCATGTGGGAACTACTTTCTTGTAAATTATTATTTTCATGAAATTGTTAACTGGATTGTGTCTATAATATGTATATTATTACATCTGGTAACCGTTTTATAAAAGCAATACCTCTCTCCAGAACATGGTATATAGACATTTTATCACAGCTATGGGGGTTGCCACCCTCCTTAGCGCGTCGGGCCGCACTACGCCCTTAGCTGTGATAAAATGTATATATACCACTGCCTGTCATGAGTTATTGCTTAACTATACAAACTATATGACTTTCACATTTGTGCAACCATTTTCAAACTGCTGTGGAATCATCCCTCAAATGGTTCAAAATCGCTTGAGGGAAGCGTGTCTGTTGGTCCGCAGACCCTATGTTGGTCCACTTCAGACACCCATTAGGAGGAAACAGGAATGACTTGCCTTCGCCATTATAGTCCCTATAGTTACTGTTCTCTATGTAACAGTAGAGATGAGTCCTGTTCACCGGCAAATCCTGATTTAGTCTTTATCGGTCTGATGGATGTTGTCGGGTATAGTTGAAGTGGTACACGAGGCATGCCTTGTGCAGCACAATAGATTTTGTGGTGGCTTAGTGATGTTGTGGGAATCTCATGGTGTAAAAATACCTTCATCAATGGGCCCCTTACAGGGATATGCCGAGACTTTTTGGCTACCAACAATGTTCAGCCTTTGAAATGGCTGTCATACAGTCCAGATCTGTCCCCTATTGGGCATCTATGGATTGAACTACACAACTGATGGCATTAATTGAAGAATGGGACAATATCCCAATGAGGA
>NW_026911644.1:0-13735 GCF_963692335.1 Osmerus eperlanus
GCTCTAACTGAAAGTCACGGCCCATTGGCTAGCTGACACTCAGCCTGTCTTCTGCTGTACACTACATGTCAGCTCTACAGCACAGCTGACACACACACACACACTCATACCTCTTTAACAGACATCCCAACCTGCAGAGACTCATTTCCGGGAGGTAGCTCCCCCCCCCCACCCCCCCCCCCCCCCCCCCCGGGACGCAATCAGGATGCGCGACATGCACCTGTTTCGACCATAAATGACCATTGCACAGTCTCGCGCTCGCTTTAAAATACAAAATCCCAAATTCCGGGAGTTTGTATAGCATTTGCGGGGCGTCCGGGAGCCGCTATTGAAATGTGGGAGACTCCCGGAACTTTCGGGAGACTTGGGATGTCTGCTTTAATAATCTACATTCCTGTGCCTTCTGACTGCAGAGTTACCATGTAAAGTGCTGGTCTGTTGAACCCAAACTAGCCATTTCTTCTTTTCTCAAGAGTGAGATTACATTTACTCATTTAGCAGACGCTCTTATCCAGAGCGACTTACAGTAAGTACAGGGACATTCCCCCCGAGGCAAGTAGGGTGAAGTGCCTTGCCCAAGGACACAACGTCATTTGGTTGGCATAGCCGGGAATCGAACTAGCAACCTTCTGATTACTAGCCCGATTCCCTCACCACTCAGCCATCTGACTCCTATGGAGAGATGGACTTTTCCTTCATTATTCTATGTAAGTAACCCCCCCCCTCTCCCTCTCTGTGTGTGTGTGGGTGCAAAGGCTGGCAAGGGGAGATAAGGGGGAGTTTTATCACTTCCACCTCCCTCTAGTTAAAGATACAGATCTGCTAACAGCCCTCAAACATCCATCTGAGCCCAACAGGCTCATTAAGACATACTGTTTAAAACTTTGCTGTTGTTTGTTTCAGAGAGTAGAGAAGCATATAAGTAATAGCTTGCTCATTGTTCATCTAGACTACCTTTATTTTTCTCTTTCTCTCCCTCTTCCTCTCTCTTTTAGCTAGCGTGCAGAGGCTCCTGGGCTGGGTGTAGCTAGTTAGCAGAGGGTGCTGGGCTGGGTGTAGCTAGTGGGCAGAGGGTCCTGGGCTGGGTGTAGCTAGCATGCAGAGGGTCCTGGGCTGGGTGTAGCTAGTTAGCAGAGGGTCCTCCTGGGCTAGGTGTAGCTAGCTAGCATAGGGTCCTGGGCTGGGTGTAACTAGCTAGTACAGACCAATGAGCTGCCCCAGAAGACTGTCTGTCTGTAAATATAGCCCCTTAGTTTCTCTGCCTCCACAAATAGTGCAACATGGGTAATGCTAAATAATTAAAGGCTTTTGCTTTTCAACTCTCTCCCCCTCTTCCCTGCTCCTTTTCTTTCTTTTGTCCACCCACTCTCTAACCCCCCACCCCTCTTTCTTTTTTTCTTTCTTTCTTTCCCCTTTTCTCTGTCTTGCGTATATGTTTTTTTCCAATGTGAATATGTCATAGTGCCAATGGGAATTGTAGCTGTTTGGATGCTGAGATTCTGAGGAAGTGGTGTTGAACACGTACAGGTCATCCTTGATAGACTGACCAGAGGACTGACTGATTGGTCATTAAGATTTATTGTTCCTCCATAATCCCAGGGATGAAGTCATTGATGTAAAAATGTTGATACAAGGGCCAACAGAGGAAATGAAGAAACGCGTTGCTACACACACACACACACACATACACACCAGATGGCATACAGACTGGCAGCAATATTGTTATGGCACCATGTCGACTGACACCCTGAATCTGGCAGTCGTCGCCTCACTTGTGTGCGGCCTACCTGTTTGTGTGTGTGTGTGTGTGTGTGTGTGATAGTAGGCATTAGAAGAGGAGGAGAACATTTGTAATTCTCTGATGACAGAAGGCATCCTCTCCTCAGGCAAAGTGCTCCACACACTCATCAAATATTCAACACTGCTGCTTCTCTGTGGAACTCCTCACACACGCTAGTCAGGAAGAGAGTTTGTGCATGTCTGTGTGTGTGTGTGTGTGTGATGAATTGAACTGTGAAAAATAACATTTACATGAAAGAGGTCTCTCTCCTTTGGCCCACCAGAGGTGTTGCCATGACCACGGATGAGTGATGTCATTGTGATCATGCTAGCGTACAGATCTGGGATCAGATAAGACAGATCCCGATTAGGATTATCTCCTCTCCTTGGAAAGAATGCCTAATCTCATGAACCAATCATACCTTCATCTGACCTGAGTCATTGGGTCTGGAGTCAAGGCTTGGGCTTGGGCTGGGTAAATCTCTGTGTCTAGTTAAGCGTTTCTCAACCCTGGTCCTTGTTTTAGACGTTTCCCTGCTCTTTCACACCTGATTCAGAAGAATGGGTCATTTTCAAGCTCTGTAGAAACCTGATAATATATCATACCTCCTATCCTCGGAAAATGCCTAATCTCATGAACCAATCACACCTTCATCTGACCTGAGTCATTGGGCCTGGAGTCAGGGCCGGGGCCGGGGCTGGGGCCGGGGCCAGGGCTGGGGCCAGGGCTGGGGCCGGGGCTGGGGCCAGGGCCGGGGCTGGGGCCAGGGCTGGGGCCGGGCCCTGTGTTGGAGCAGGGAAACATCTGAAACACTCAGGGCAGGGGGGCACAGTGACCAGGGTTGAGAACCACTGGCCTAGGTTTAGGTCCAGATCTACTTCTATGTACAGTATGTCTAGTGTCCAGGTCTAAGTGTATACTGGAGCCTCAGTGTTGTTAGTACTGTATGTGTTGTTGCCCTGGTTATGACCAGGCTACCCTGCCTTACAGCTCTAATCAAGTTCACTCAGTGATGCCACTGTTTCAATCACAACCTATCTCTGCTTCATTTTCTATTTGTATCTCTGTATACGTCTCTCTAGACACATGCAGACACAAACACCCACACAGAAGACACACACAGAGACACATACATCCACACGTTACCCACTCCAGAGCCATTGTGAATGATCCATGACTGAGGTGTATGTTTCCCGTTGCCATGGAAACTGCAGCTGTGGTTGTTGTGTCAGGCCGACACACACACACACAAACACCTGGCAGTGTTCATTAACCTACTTCCTCTTTCTGTCAGTCCCCCCTGAGGCCCCACGCCCCACTTACCCACAATGCACCTCTCTCACCCAAACAAGGGTCAATTAGCCATGCCTGATGTCAATAACAGATTATTCGCTTCACCATCTCTCTCCTGTTCCATCTCTCACCCTCCTCTTTCTCTGCCTTCCCCTCTCTCTCTCTCGCTCCCTATATCTCTCCCACCTTCTCTTCCCCTCTCTTTCACACCCACTCTTTTCTCTAAATGAATCACAAACTGTCTCCTCGTTAGTAATCTTTTCCCCTCTTCTCCCGGTTCTCTGGATCTGGGCTGGAAGTGGTGATCTACTGACCATTCTCACAGTCTTCAGAGCCTGATTTACTGATAGTCAATAATCTATACCACCCTCCTTTCTTCCATCCGCCATCTGTCCTCCCTCTTACCTCCATCCTTTCCTCCTCTCCTGTCTGTCCCTCGCTCGATCTAGGACACTTTCACATCCCCCTGTTCATCTCGCAGTCTTCTCCTCCATCACCCTCTCTTCCTCTTCTCCCTCTCCCCTGTCTCCCTCCCTCACTTCACCCCTCTCCCTCCCTTTCTCCCCTTCCTCCAGCACCCTTTCTCCCCCTCTCCTTCGCTCCTGCTCTCTCTGTAAATCACCTCTGTCGTTCGTCTGACCTCCACAGTTGCTGGAGCTTGACGGTGATGTGCTGAGCCTGCCACCTCAGCCCACACTGCTGCCTGTGTGTGTGTGTGTGTGTGTGTGTGTGTGTGTGTGCGCGTGTGTGTTTTCCCATGCTAAGTCATCCACTCATACTGGGTTATGGATCCTTGGATTGTGGTACAGTAGGAGTGGTTCGAATGTCTAAGTTTAGGACTGGGTAAAGGGGGGTTGGGTCGGGAGTGGTGGCGTGTGTGTAGCTGGGGAGGTCTGTCGGTTGGTTTGGGTGGGGTGGTTTTAGCTGGGGGTGGGAGTTGGTTGGTCTGGGTGGGGTAAGTATTCGGTTTCGGAAGGATGGTAGGCAGATGTGTTTGGGATTTAGAGGGCGATGTTGCAAGTGTGTGTGTATATGGTGGTGGTGGTGGTGGTGGTGGTGGGGGGGGGGGGGTGGCAGGGGGGGTGTATCAGGGGACGATTTGCCCCCCTGTGTGATCCCATTATACAGTAGTGGAGCAGCCAAGTCTTTTACACACACTGGTGTGTGTGTGTTCATGTCCTCACACTTAGCATGGGTGGGTTAGTACTCCTTACCAGGCCAGAGAGTGTTGATCTCTGGCTGGTAAGACACACACACAAACATGCACACACATACGCACGAGAGCACACGCACACATACACATGTGCACACTCCCAGTATCATTGATTCTTGTTTGTGTGTGGTAATTACATTTCTTATCATTTGGCCTTTGTTGGTCCTTATAGTGAAGCCAGACAAAGGCTGGCCAGTAATAAGCCTGCAGGGAGATATGGATCCTTCAGTTACAAAGGATAAAGACCTGGCTAGTTGTGGGAGTAAACACTACATCTTTGCTTTTGTACTACTGGTGATTCCTAAGCCCTTTTAAACAGTTTATAAGTGTGTATTGTTTAGGTGAGTGTGTTTGAGAAAGTTATTGAGATGATGCTTTGAAGTGTGCCTGTTAATTAAACTGTTTGTGATCTCCATGTGAAGCTATAGGAAATGAAGACCAGGGATTGGCCGTGTGTCTGGTAGGATCTTGTTGTTGATTGTTCAGTGTCCTCATGGTTCATTTCTGCAAATCCTCATCAACAGCTAGTCCAGTACTCCACTATGGCATCTTGTTTGTGTTTGTGTGTGTGTGTGTGTGTGTGTGTGTCTGGGCGAGAGAGTATAGCCTGGGGCTGGCTTTATATTTCCTCAGTCGTGGGAGATTGGAATGGGGGCCTTTGTCACTTGTATTTACCGCCTCACTGACTCCACTGCAGTGTGTGCGTGTGTTTGTGCGGGGGTGTGTGTTTGTGTTTGCGCAGAGGGTAATAGGGTAATTTGGGATGGTTGTGGTGTAATGAGGTTTGCGTGCGTGTGTGTGCAACTGCCACTAGTATTCCCAGTGCTGTGTTTTCAGGAGTTTTTTCACCATCACCATGTGGTTGTCTGAATGCTGCAACTGACTTGTGTTGCTACTGGAGGACTACAGGAGATGTGTGACTATGCTAGTGTGTTTGTGTGTGTGTGTCCGCGTGTGTGTGTCTGTGCGTGTGTGTGTCTGCGCACGTGTCTGTGTCCAGGCCAGGGTAAGTGTGTGTGTGTAGATTACCACGATGGTATGGATTAGGATTAGGTTGTGACCCATTTACTGGCCCCAAGGGGCTTCTGATGGCAGTTTGGAGTTGATGCTGGGTTGTTTGTGCGTGTTTGTGTGTGTGATTTTGTAGTGTTTGAGTGTGTGAGAGCCAGAGACCGAGCCTCAGAAAATGTTGGGTCCATCTTGAAGTGTTGGCACCAAACATAGTCTGCCCCCCCCCCCACACACACACACCCAGTCACCCTCACCCCTTAACCCCCGACCCTCAAGTCCTCCAACCCAGGCCCCTCAGAAACAGCAGTACAATAGTTCCCATTTGTGTGTGTGTGTGTGTGTGTGTGTTGGCCACTGTACCCCTGCTGGTCAGGACTGTTGCTAGGCTACAACAGGAAGTGTCCTGCATAGTAAATGTGCTTGAGAGGAGCTATATAATCGACTTGGCAAGCCAAGACACACACACACACACCATCCATAGTGCAGCAGTGAATAGTTTGTGGGTATAGCAGTGCAGGCCTGCATTGTAGTTGTGCTTGACTGAAGTTGAGGGATAGTGATGAAGAGATGTTTGCTTCTGCGGCCTGGAGCACAAGAGAGCAGTAATAGAATCAAGTAGATGAGTAAAGTAGCATAATAAGACCTGTGTGTGTGTGTCAAACATATTTTTCCTATTTTCCTCCACGTGAGTCAGACATTCAAAGATACGAGAGATGAGTATCTCTCTCTCTCTCTCTGTCTCTGTCTCTGTCTCTGTCTCTGTCTCTGTCTCTGTCTCTCTCTCTCTGTCTCTCTGTCTCTGTCTCCCTTCTCTCCTCCCCCCTCCTCAGGGTCTGACCCATCTCCACCAGCACAAGGTCATCTCTCACAGAGCTCTTATCTGCAACAGTCATTTGTTAGTTGTCATCTCTTTACTATCAAGTCCTACTTCTCATACATGTGAGCTGGAGCCTGTTACTCCTAGTGTTGATGTTTCCAAAAAAGGCTGCTCTGAGGTCAGTTTGGACCCTGCTGGTCAACAGACTAATAACGGGAGTCAGGTGGCTGAGCGGTTAGGGAGTCGGGCTAGTAATCTGAAGGTTGCCAGTTCGATTCCCGGCCATGTAAAAATGACGTTGTGTCCTTGGGCAAGGCACTTCACCCTACTTGCATCGGGGGGAATGCCCCTGTACTTACTGTAAGTCGCTCTGGATAAGAGTGTCTGCTAAATGACTAAATGTAAATGAAAATGTAATAACAGCAGAATGAGACTGACCTGATCCTGGATCAGAGGAGTAGGAGTCTGCAGGAATGTTGTGGTGTCTAGTGAGGTCAAGCTCCCAGGGCCCGTGAGGCACACACACACACACACACCAACCATGGCCCATCTGAGAGGAATGATTGCGCTAGCAGTTTACTCTTATCTCTCACACACACCTGGCTATGCTGCCTGTGTGTGTGAGTTTGTATGTGTGTGCGTGCGTGCACATTTTTGTGTGTTATGTCTGTTCAAATGAGTGGTTTCACACACTCCATGTTTATTTGCTAGTGGGATCAAATGTGTGCATTAAGATTATGGTAACTGGGTCTGTGAGTGTCACAGCATTAGCACAGCAACAGCCTAATCAGCTTCAGTCTCATACAGTTTTGTGGACTGTATGTGTGTTCCCCTAGCATTAGCTGTTAGCATTATCTGTTAGCATTATCTGTTAGCATTAGCTGTTAGCATTAGCTGTTAGCATTAGCTGTTAGCATTAGCTGTTAGCATTAGCTGTTAACATTAGCTCCAGATCTCCCTGTGAACTTCGCTTCTGGTTGGTGCTGCAAGGCACCTAGTTGGATCTAGGTCAGAGAGGCAGCCCTTACTGTCAGCCTGCTAGCCAATAAGCCAGCCAGCCGGCCATTAAGCCAGTCAGTAAGACAGACAGCCAACCATCTAGCCCAGTTGATCAGCCAGCCAGTCAACTCACCAGTGAGGGAAAGGATGAATAGTTTGAACAAAGATCCTGGTGCTGAATGGGTGGAATTAAGAGTGAGAGGAGGAATTAGGGGGGGGGGGGGAGGGGAAGAGGAGAGAGGGTTAGTGAGACAGAACTTCTTCATTCACACTTTACTCCTGAATGTGAAATAAAACAAGACAGACACCTAAGCATGAAGAGGCTTACGTTGTTGAGTACTAAATCTATATTTATGTTTTAGGTATTAGCTGATGTGGGTGCGTGTGTGCCACATGCTGTGTGCGTGTGTGTGTGAGTATGTATAAAGGTCTGTTTCAGGTCCAGAAATGGCAGTGTTCTGCTGCCAAATCAATTGTTGGTCTGTAACAAAGAGACCCTGTGTTTCTGGAATTAGGGCAGACTGATCCTGAAGGAAATCGCCACAAGAAATGTGTGTGTGTGTGTGTGTGTGCCTGCATTAGTGTGTGTGTATGTGTCTGAATGTGGTTTGTGCAGTCAATGTGATAGTCAGCAGTTGTAAAGATCAGTTTCTGTTGTGGTCTACAGATCATGTGACAGGAAGCAGGGTCATCGTGGTGTTTCTTCTTATGTGTGTGTGTGTCTGTGTCCCGTCATCAGTTTTTTGTGCCATTCTCTTTGCCACACATGTTTCTCAGCACACTGTGACACACTGCCCCAATCCACATACACATACACTTTTCCTGTACATAATTAACTCATTAAATGCAATCCACTAATTGGCTAAGGCCCTCAATGGAATGTGTAGATATGAACCCTCAGGATATTCCATCTGGTTATCAAATCAGCCCATATGATGAGGAAGCAACATCAAAACTATCCTTGTGCGTGTGTGCGTGTGTGTGCGTGTGTGTGCTTGTGTTTGTTTTGCCGCGTTAGGGTTCTAAAGCAAAAACATATATATGTGTATGTTTGTTTGTGTTGTCGGTGCTAATCCATGCTGGAGGAGCTATAAGTATTAGCCTAGCCGGCGTGGGCCAGGCAGGTGTAATGCTCCACTGAGGGTAGCTTAGCGCTGTTAGCCTTGTTAGCTTCATTAGCTAATCACTGCAACAGATGCCCAGCTCCAGGGCTAATACCCTGCTGCCGCTCTGCGCCACCTGGGCCTCCCCTGCCTTGCCCTCAGCCTCCTCTGGGCTCCTCCCCAACCCAGTACCCTGCTCTTGCTCTACTGTAACCGACCTTCCATATGCACTGCTGGACACTTTAGATGTAGTACGCAACATGGTACACAACATGAGACAACAAAGTTATATATAAAAAATACTGGTTAACTGTTTTATCTCTGTTTCTTCATTTTTCCTCTATATCTCTTTCTCTCTCTCTTTTTGTCCCTCTCTTTCTCTCTCTCTCTCTCTCTCTCTGTTTCTCTCTCTCTCTCTGTTTCTCTCTCTCTCTAGGGTCGCCATGTTAAAACAGGACAGCTTGCTGCCATCAAGGTCATGGATGTCACTGGGGTAAGAATGACACACACACACACGCATGCACAAACCCACACTCAATAATTTCTAGTGAACAGTAATGTCAGCTATTAGAGATGTGTGTACGTGTTCGAGGCAAGGAGGAATTGAGGACAGACGTCTCACCATGGTATTATTAGCTTTGGTTAATAGAACGTCAGTGTGTGTCAAACGTGTGTGTGTGTGTGATTGTCAGATTGGATAAGAAAGTGTACTCTATTAATACTGTATGTTCCTTGCCATGTACCCCCAGTGTCCTCTACACAACATCGTGCCCAGGGACATGAGTCATGCTGGGCTAGTTAGCCAGACATACTTGGCTAAACGGCAGCTAGTCATCAGCGTCTGATAAAGTTATTGTTCAAGTTCTGACCTGAATCTATTGTAGATACATGGCTCAGTGGCATGCTTATCATTCAAATGTGTGTGTGTGTGTGTGTTAGGATGAGGAGGAAGAGATTAAAGCTGAGATCAACATGCTGAAGAAGTACAGCCACCACCGGAACATTGCCACGTACTACGGAGCTTTCATCAAGAAGAATCCGCCTGGCATCGACGATCAGCTCTGGGTACGTAGAGTGTGCGTGTGTGTGTGTGAGAGAGAATTTGCCTGTGTTTCTGTGTGTGTTTACCTGTGTATCAGCTGCTAGTGTGGAAGGCTGAATGTATTACTCATGGCTCGAGTGATGCAGGAGAGCTCTCTGTTCTACAATGCTCACGCGTTTATCATCTCCAATAGGAGGAGGAGTCCCTACAATGCATTATCCCACCCTACTGTGTATGGTGGAGAGTGTGTGTGTGTGTCATGAGTACGTACAGGGGTTTGCGTGTGCGTGGTTGTGTGTGGTTTCTGCGTGTGCGTGTGCGTGTGTGTGTGTGTGTATCTGGTGTGTGTGCGTGTACTCAGTCACGGGGATAGGGGTTGATGTGTTGTCACTGAATCTCCCTCCCTCTCTAATCCAGAATGACGAATGCTGGTCTGAGTGGTTGTGAAAGTGGGCCATGGAGCCAAACACTGGTACCTCTGCCAACAACTCTGCATGGTGTATCTGGAGGAGAGCCCGGGGAGGGCATGACGGCAGGAGACGGCTTACAGAGATGGGGAGCTGTGTCAGAGAGAGGGATATATAGGGAGGAAGATGGGAAAAGAGGGAAGAGGGAAAGAGAGCGGGACGCAGGGAGGGAGAGGGCTGGATGAGGGCTGGGCAGATGGGGGAGCCGGCCAGAGACCCGAGATGGACAGAAGACTCGCTTGGTCATCATGTTGGATCATGCTGACTCACAATCACATCTGACCGCCCATTTCTCTGTTTCACTTCATCTGACTACGTCACTGATATCATGTGCGTCGTGCACTGCGTATTAACACGTGTGTGTGTGTGTGTTTGTGTGTAGCTGGTCATGGAGTTTTGTGGAGCAGGCTCAGTCACAGACCTGATCAAGAACACCAAGGGAAGCTCCCTGAAGGAGGAGTGGACTGCCTACATCTGTAGAGAGATACTCAGGGTAAATACTGCTGTTAACACCCCACACTACACTCTATATACCTGACTGTATCACTGTCTACCCTCTATTTACCCCCCCCAATCTACATCTACCCCTATCTCCCCTCTCCCTACCCTCCCTATATACCCCAGCCTGCCTTATCTACCCTTCCTATCTACCCCAACCTCCCCTATTTACCCCAACCTCCCCTATCTAATTCAGTCTTTACCCCAACCTCCCCTACCTACCCTCAGTCTTTACCCTAACCACCTCAACCAGCCTTACTATCCAACCTAAGGGTCTCCCCACAACCTTTATCTACAGGACTGTACCCCTATATTCATCCTACCCCCTCTATCAGAGGAATACTGTTGTTAACCCAATCTTTCTCCTTTCTGATATCTCTCTCTTATCTCTCTTATCTCTCGCTCTCTCTCTCTCCCTCGTTCTCTCTCTCGCTCTCTCTCTCTCTCTCTCTCTCTCTCTCTCTCTCTCTCTCTCTCTCTCTCTCTCTCTCCCCCCTCCTCTCTCTCTCTCCCTGTCCCCTTTTCTCCTCCCCCCTCCTCAGGGGTCTGACCCATCTCCACCAGCACAAGGTCATCCACAGGGACATCAAGGGTCAGAATGTGCTGCTGACGGAGAACGCTGAGGTCAAACTAGGTAAACAGACACAGACACACACCTGTGTCTCTGGAGGCCAGTGTTTACAGTGTGTTTTAAACCTGTGGTGAATTGTCAAGCGTGCTAGTTCAGTTAGGTTAAGGTTCACGTTTGTCCTTTCTGTAGAACTCCACAGAACACCCCCACACACACATACTGTACACACACACACTTTTGGCTGGGTTATAATCGTAGTGGTGTGTGTGTGTGTCGTCAGTTGACTTTGGTGTTAGCGCTCAGCTGGATCCGCACAGTAGGCCGCAGGAACACGTTCATCGGGACGCCATATTGGATGGCGCCGGAGGTCATCGCTTGTGATGAGAACCCAGAGGCCACTTACGACTTCAAGGTGACGCCCTCGTCCTGTCCCTTCATCTCTCTGCCCCTGCATTCCTCTCTCTCCTCTCTCTCTCTCTCTCTCTCTCTCTCTCTCTCTCTCATCTCTCTCTCTCTCTCTCTCTCTCTCTCTCTCATCTCTCTCTCTCTCCTCTCTCTCTCTCCTCTCGTCTCTCTCTCCCGTTTGTCTCTCCATTACTTTATCTCTCTCTTTCTTTTCTCTATCTCTCTCTCTCTCTCTCTCTCTCCTCTCGTCTCTCTCTCCCGTTTGTCTCTCCATTACTTTATCTCTCTCTCTCTCTCTCTCTCTCTCTCTCTCTCCTCTCGTCTCTCTCTCCGTTTGTCTCCATTACTTTATCTCTCTCTTTCTTTCTCTCTCTCTCTCTCTCTCTCTCTCCTCTCGTCTCTCTCTCCCGTTTGTCTCTCCATTACTTTATCTCTCTCTCTCTCTCTCTCCTCTCTCTCTCTCTCTCTCTCTCTCTCTCTCTCTCTCTCTCTCTCTCTCTCTCTCTCTCTGTCCCTCTCTCTCTCTCTCTCTCTGTCCTCCCTCTCTCTCTCTCTCTCTCTCTCTCTCTCTCTCTCTCTCTCTCTCTCTCTCTCTCTCTCTCTCTCTCTCTCTCTCTCTCTGTCCTCTCTCTCTCTCCTCTCTCTCTCTCTCTCTCTCTCTCTGTCTCTCTCTGTCTCTCTCTCTCTCTGTCTCTCCCTCTCTCTCTCTCTCTCTCTCTCTCTCTCTGTCTTTTTGGGGAGGCTTAAAGTTAGATGTGTTTTTTAAACTTTGGTCACTTTGTGCCTGTTGTTTTGTTCCATGTGTCCTTTGGTGTCTGGGTTCCTTTTCTGTTTGTTACTGATGTATTGTTGTACTGTCTGGGCCATGTTACTGTGGGATGGAACATAGTGGCACTACAGACAACTTGTGAGTGGATGATAATAAAGGCGTGTTTAAAACTCTCTCATCTCTCTCTCTCTCCTCTCTCTCTCTCTCTCTCTCTCCTCTCTCTCTCTCTCTCTCTCTCACTCCCCCCCTTGTCTCTTTCTCTCCTCTTCTCGCTCTTCTTCCTCCCCCTTCTCTTTCTAACGTGTGTCTCGTCATTGCAGAGCGATCTCTGGTCTCTCGGAATCACAGCTATAGAAATGGCTGAAGGAGCTCCACGTAAGTCTGGCACTTGCTCTCTCTCTCTGACACACGCACACACGCACGCACACACATGCACGCACACACTCACACAGCCACTTAAACTGCCCGCCGTCTGTGGGTTTAAAGTGCGTGTGCTCGTTAAAGTAATGTCCCCAGCATTATTAGTATCGACAGTGTGTATTGATCAGTGGAGGATAACCAAGGACACACACACACACCAGTGCTCATTTGGTCTTGTCTCTGCAGCGCTCTGCGACATGCACCCCATGAGAGCCTTGTTCTGATTCACGTAACCCCGCCCCCAGGCTCAAGTCTAAGAAGTGGTGAGTGGCTAGAGTTCAGGAAGTGCCCTTTCTATTCGCTGACATTGAGAACTTGTTGATGAGAGGTTAATGTGGTCAGGTCTGAGAGTAAGAGTTTGATCGAATCAGACCTGGTCCGGGCTGTCATGTTGACGTCCTGTGGGCGAATAAAACACTCTCTGTGTCCCTCAGAAGAAGGAGGGGGCTGATGTGTGCGGACAACTCCGCAAGCAGTTCGGCGTTTTGACCCGATTTAGCTCTAACTCCATAATGTCTACCCCTCACCACCCACCCCTCCACCCCTCCACACACGCCCTCCCTGTCCCGCCGCAGGTCTAAGAAGTTCCAGTCGTTCATCGAGAGCTGCCTGGTGAAGAGCCACGGCCAGCGGCCGAGCACAGAGCAGCTGCTGAAACACCCCCTTCGTCAGAGACCTGCCCAACGAGAGGCAGGTCCGCATCCAGCTCAAGGACCACATCGACCGCACCAAGAAGAAGAGGGGGGAGAGAGGTGAGGTTGCCCGCGCGCGAGTATCAACACACACACACACACACACACACACACTGATGCGCACTACGTGTAAGCAGTGTCAGCGTAGCTGCACACAGTGCGTTCACAGAGCTGCCAACTCTCACGGTTTCGCCGTGTGACACGCGCATTTTCAACACCATTTCTCTTCGCTCTCAACGCCACACATTGTATATCTCACGCTGAAAAGGCAACGGCAAACAAGTAGCCACGCTAACGTTGTAAACAGTAACGGACGAGGCGCAGGTTAACGGAGTGAAGCATCATTGACGCGCAAAACAGCCGGTGCAAAACTCGCCTGGGGGGGGAGTTGAAGCTCGCGAAAGCTCGCCTAAGGGGGGGTGGGGGGAGGTTGTGGGGGGTAAAGCTCGCGGTAGTGAGTGGGGGGTTGCTACCAATCTCACGACAACGTTTTTGGAAAAGTTGGCAGCCCTGCGTTCACCGCGTACCTGATACGCCCCCCCGAGGCGAGCTTTTTGCGTGCCAACTCTCACGGCGAAACTGTGACGGTTGGCAGCTATGCCTTACTGTTTGATAGAAAAATTTGGTTGGCATGTAAGCAGGCGACATTTTTTGC
>NW_026911645.1:0-15757 GCF_963692335.1 Osmerus eperlanus
GAAAAAAGAAATGAGAAACCGTGGTAGCTAGACGCTCTGAGAATAGCTTGCCGTGACATTTATCTGTATCGAGACATGGATCCCATGCCCAACCAGACAAGTCCAGTGTCGTGGCTTGTTTTATTGAAATTCATCCAGGAAAATCCGTCAGCCTCCCAGCCTCCCATGTTGTCAAAACCGTCTGTGGGTCTCTCTCCACTCCAGCTAAAGAAGCCCATGGTCATTAATCGAGTTGCAGAAATGGCCTTTCCCTCTTGTTAGCGTTTTTTTTTCTTTTCGGGGGGATGGAAAGGATCTGGGATTCCGGTTCCCCTCTGTTTTATCTGCCGACACCTGGAAGCCTCGCAGGGGGAACTCTGACCTCCATAATGGACTTGGAGAAGGATGGCATTTGGCATTCCACAGGAATCAGAGGAAAATGGGGTTATTAAATGAAAGCTAGCTGCAGATAGAGGATGTTCTGCTTTTTCTGGCGGCCTCGTGGCGTGCCGAGTGTTTGCAGTTCATGGCCCGGCTTGTGAAACGAGTCAGCTTGTCGGGCTGAGGCCTGCGTTAAGAACTGTAGATGTAGATGAAGTAGATGTACAGCATATGTAGATGTATTTGTAGATTTTGGAGATGTAGATGTAGCATATGTACATGTAGGAGATTTAGATTCAGTAGATGTACATGTAGGTATGCTGTAGTAGATGTAGATATAGTAGATGTACATGTAGGTATGCTGTAGTAGATGTAGATATAGTAGATATACATGTAGGTATGCTGTAGTAGATGTAGATATAGTAGATGTACATGTAGGTATGCTGTAGTAGATGTAGATATAGTAGATGTACATGTAGGTATGCTGTAGTAGATGTAGATATAGTAGATGTACATGTAGGTATGCTGTAGTAGATGTAGATATAGTAGATGTACATGTAGGTATGCTGTAGTAGATGTAGATATAGTAGATGTACATGTAGGTATGCTGTAGTAGATGTAGATATAGTAGATGTACATGTAGGTATGCTGTAGTAGATGTAGATATAGTAGATGTACAGGTGGTGGATGTATGCAGATGTAAATGGCTGTGTTCTGTATGAAGTGGTGCAGTCAAATAATCCTCTCCCCCACCATGGATTTCATGAAGATGCTTAACCAGCCATGTTGTCTACATTAAGCCTCCAGTCTGGTTCTACAGAGAGTGTTAAAGCTTGACTCCCTACCAAGTGTAAGAGAAATCGTCCGAGGTTGAACTTTTTCACGTGTATTTCTTGTTTTGCTTTGACTTACAGAGGGAACCTGTTCTGGTTCTTCATTGATGGTGTCAGAGAGGGAGTCCGGTGGCTGAGGGGTTAGGGAATCGGGCTAGTAATCAGACGGTTGCTGGTTCGATTTCCCGGTCGTGCCAAATGATGTTGTGTCCTTGGGCAAGGCACTCCACCTTCGGGGGAATGTCCCTGTACTTACTGTAAGTCGCTCTGGATAAGAGAGTCTGCTAAATGTAAATGTAAACGTGTTGATAATATGGTATACACTGCCATTAACCAAAGTAAACTCTCACTCATACAATTTGCAGTACACACGCTTTTTCAAAGGAAATTGAAATCACGATTTCATCAGTCAGATGAAATGCTTTCAGGTTTACGTCAGACCGGCTTGAAACATAAATCGAGGCGTGGTATTGACCCTGCCGCCTCCTGGGAAACCTGGGCAGTGGATGAGTCCAATAACAACGGTGTATTGATAACAAGCATCGGCTCCCCGTGCCCAGGTGAAAACATTCATCTGGGAGGGTTTTCAGGAGGAGTTAACCTTTAGAAAATGTCCCAATTACACCAAATCCAAGGTTGATCTACAGCCTTTTGTGAGGCGATTGTTCTCCACTACCGTGTCCTTCAACATCATTTTTTATTTATTTTTTTATTTCTTCTTCCCCTAACTGTTTTTGGAGGTTGAAGTGTATCGATTCACAGTTTAAGAGCGGCATGGAGCCCCCCTCACTCTGCCCCCCTCACTCTGCCCCCCTCACTCTGACTCCCTCACTCTGCCTCCCTCACTCTGCCCCCCTCACTCGACTCCCTCACTCTGCCCCCCTCACTCTGCCCCCCTTGTCCTCCGCCTGTGCTGCCACCCTCGTTTCAGAGGCTCTTCTCGTCACATCGGCTATTACACGGGTCATTTCCTGTGCCACACTACGCAGTGCGCTACGCTTCATTTCCATGACACATGCCCTTCCTGTGAACCTCCCCCCCCCCAAAAAAAAAAACATATTTTCTTGCACTGTACTCGGGGGGATTCTAGTGGTCGGGAACCAACAACATCTTCTGCACATTTCCTCAAATGTTTTCTGGTGAACATCTGCCCTCTCAGAACTAATTTTCCCAGGGTGCATTGGCAGCTGATTCATAAGTTCTTACAGTTGCAGTTGCTAGTTAAGGAACTTTTGACACCAGTTGGTTTTTCGGTCCCGTTCTCTCGATTCTGTTTCATTGGACATGTTCCAATGAGACTATATGAGATGGGACCTTTGAGACTGGAGCCCAGCATGTTTCCTAGATGAGTTAAGACTTTTTAACAGTCCGGATTGTGCGTGTGTGTACTGTTTGTCTGTGTCTGTGTGTGTACTGTATGTCTGTGTGGGTGTGTGTGGCGGTTTGGATCTCTACAGAGACAGCCTGTCGTTGTACAGTACATTGGCCCATCCCAAACAGACCTCTCTTGTTAATTGCCAAGTAGGGTAGAAAGAGCATCTCACTACCCAGAAGTGCTAGCGAGTGTGTTTTTGTGGCTCTAACACTACGTCACATAGTGCTGGGTTTTGCTTCCTGGATGCATTTGATTCGGAGTACTGTGAGTCCTTGAAAAAGGGATGAAGTGGTATTGTAATATACATCCCAAGTTCCCTCTTTAAGTGAGTCATAAGGTATTTCGCAATTTAGTTATATTGTGATGCGATGTAATTGGACGTAATTTTCTCATATTACTGTGGTAAGTTTGTTCCACTAGATCTCTTTCAGTTTTCAGAGTTCAACAACGTCCACACACCTCAGCGATGCACTTCTTCGTGTCTGTTTGAATGAAGGAGATGAGGCTCTGTCTCCCAATCACCACAAATTACACAAACAAGTCTCCTGGAAAAATTACATCTGGGGTTTTATCGGGAGGAACGTTAAGAGCTGAAGCCGAGAGCTCGAGAGAGAGTCGCGCTCTGACTGCGCACCCAGCCTACGTACTGAAAGCGGGTATCGTTCGTCCCTCAACGTGGCACGTTACGTAAATCCTGGCAAACGCCTCAAAACACTTGATTTAAAGGGGGGGGGGGTGATCTCTATTCTAATATTCCGTCCACGTGCGTTAGATCTCAGATGAGCACCTTCATCAGTTGATGCGCAACGCAGGTCGCAGGGTACAAGATGCCGTGTCACGCTAATCGGGTTCGCCATTAAACCACGGAAACAAAATTACTCACATTCATTTGAGATACTGGCTGGAGTGTGTGCCGTGCGTAGGAAAGCACGAGCTGATCCTATCCTTCAGCGCGTTGTGCATACATCGCTGTAATTAGTGTTATATGAATTGATAATGCAATACATGTTGCCTGTTGATTAGCATTAGCGACAGTCTTGTGTCTTTAAACGTTCAGCCTCATGGTCTCATTATCATGGCTGTCAGGCGTGTTCCACAGCTGCATTTGGTCTCGTGCAATTAGAGTCAGGCCTAGTTTTTGTACATGGTAGGGTGGCTGGTATTGATAATGTCAGGGCATGTCAAACGAGTGTTTTATTGTGACTGGTGTCACCCGGCTGGAGAATATGCCAATGAAACAGCAGCGCTGACAAGCATTTTGACAGATTCCATTAGGATGTGAAGTAATTGCAATGACATTAGAAACCACACAGCTTGTTGTCCACATGTCCACTTTGAGTCGTTTCTCCCGCAGAGTGCAGAGTTGGGAGGGGGAATTGCTTAGATGATCAGAACATGATGTCCAGCTATGAACCAAGCCAAGGACTGAGAGGCAGAACACCCGTACAACAAGCGGCAGTGAAATAGCCACATTAAAAGACAATTTTGTCAAATTAAATTCAGTATTTCCGACAGTACTGCACCCCTTTGAGTGTTTTCAAAACAAATCCGTTAAATTAGAGGTTATGCGTGTTTTTCCCCCTTTTGGACATGTGTCCTGGTGATGTCTATGGGTTCCAGACTTCAGGCTGTCATTGACTGCAAAGGATTTGCAACCAAGTATTAAAAGTGACAATTAGATTTATGATTATGTTAGTTTGTCCAATTATTTTTGGTCCCTTAAAAAGGGTCTCTCACAAGAGGTCAGCCCTCTTTGTTCATGGCCCATTTAGTTGTAAACACGTACAGTCAGATCTGCCATCTGTGCCTTCCTCCAAGAGGAGATACAATCCCAGAATGCACTGCAGTGAGACAGTGTGAAGAGGGGGGGGGGGGGAATGTTCCTGCACCAGGTTTGTGAGTGAGAGCCAGACGTAATTAAATTTACAAGAGGTCCATCGGGATTTCTGTAACTCCCTGAGTTTCCACAGTAGAGTGTCCCCTTCTGCCAAATGCACAGGGTAACAGTTGTCAACAAGTATTCAGAGACATTCACACTCTCGAACTCGGTGTACTTCACAGTTACATCATGAATCAATATTTCCACGAGCTGCTGAGCGGTCCGTTAACAGGTTAGGGAAACCGACAGAACAGGAAGTTGTTTTTTTCTTCCCTCTTACAAACTGTGTGTGGTGATTGTGGGAGAACAGTCGCGGGCGACAAAGAGTTAACCCGGTGACAAGCGGGAGTCAGTTGAACAATTGCCACAAAGTGGTGCAGGGAACGATCCTTCTCCAGGCAGGAGAATGTGAATAATAGTCATCGCCGCGGTGATGATATGAGGCGGCATCATCATCAGAAAGTGAGGAACAAGAAAGAGAAAGAGCGAGAGGGAGGTAGGGAAGTGAGAGAGAGAGGCAGGGGAGGAGGTTGCGCTGGGTGGAGGGGGTGAGGTCTGGGGATAAGATGAGAGAGAAGAGAAACAATTGGATTGCGCCCCAGGCACGTATTGATGGTTGCAGATTGTGTAACAGTTGGGGGAAAAATGTGCGGATTTTAGCAGAGGTGTTCTGTGATGAAGAGGATGATGAAGGGTTTGGACTGAAGACAATCAGAACTGAAGGGCCTTGTTTAGTTTTCCAGAATTGACTATTTCTTTTTTTTGGGGGGGGGGGGATGCCCAGGGAGCCCGAGAGATGAAGAATGACGGAGAGAAAAAGAAAGAGAGAGAGAGGGAGATGGAAAGGTGAATAGCAGCAACTGAATAGTAAATGGTGAGGAAAAGAATAGAACAATTGTAAAAGAGAAACATTGTTTTTGAGGTGGTTAGATTGCATTATTCAAGAAAACACTAGTGTTTTTGTTCTCTATGTAATACATCAGGTTCATCAGCCTAGCTTTTGAAATATCACAGTATACAGTCTATTGTCAGCCACCATAAAATGATCCACAGTCTAACACTCAGGAAAAAAAAATCTAAAACAGACTCGAGGAACCTCTTATCTCTTTTGTGCAACCAGAAACAGTTTGTGTTTTTCTCCCAGTGCAACATGAAATACTTTTTTTGGGGGGGAGGAGGGGGACGTAATGGATTCATTACTGCTCTTCTCACAGTCAAGCCCAAGGCAATGTTTAGTCACTTCATGATAACGAGACTCCAGTGGACAGCAGTGCTGTATCTGCTTTGTTAGGTCCCTGCACTGTTTGGCCATCTCGCTCCAGCACATTAACGAACACATCCTGAAGATCTCCCCAGCGAACAACAACACGATATCGTAGACAGATAAAAAAAAACTAAAAAACGTACATACACTGCAAAGAAATGGCCTGTGTGTCTGGGGGAGATGATAGAATCGGAGCATTTGTGTTTAGTACCCACACAACGTCTGTCTAACGCCAACAGAAACACGGTAATGCATGGACATCATTCCCAAACTGTGGTAAACTCTCTCACCATCTGTCCCCCCAAATCCAAAGGATTACCTCTTTTTCCATGGGAATGAGTATGAAAATGCCATCGCTACAGAATGCCAGCATGCCACCAGCATGGTTTCCAAAGCTCCCTTCTCCCTCCATATTGGGGACGACTTTGGACAGGAAGTTGGGGGTGGAAAAAAAAGCTCTTGTGGATGCAGCCAGGGGAAGATGAAACTGAAGCATGTGAGAACAGAAGTGTTTCCTTTAGGATTTTTTTTTAGCAACAGGGGCAGGTCTATCCGAACAACAACCCCCTCCCCTACTGTCTAATAGCTAATGTAATATTGGACATATTTTCGTCCTATTTCCCCTAAAGCAATAAGGTTAGGCTACTTAAAGACACCCCTTACACTCATAAAGTATGTTCTAAATGGCATAAATGCTGCCAATTAATAATTGACGTAATAACGTATTGTAAATCGTCAGTAGCCTAGCCTATCGATTAAGGTAGGCCACTTTAAAGCACATGTACATTGTCTGCTTAATTTGATCTTGACATATAGGGTAAGCATTCTATAGCAAATAATAACAATAAACCCACTATTAATGACATTATCTTAATGCAGTGTAACTACTTCAGCATAAAAATGCAACTAAAATACAAACGTGAGCAAGGGCATTCAGCAATCGCTATTAAATCAACAGCCACGTGCAATTTAGCTAGCAGGTGAAGAATACAAACAACGAAAATCACCAGTTAACTTAATTTACATTTGCAAGAACTATAGACTAATACAATAACAGCCTTGAATGAACTGACAACATAAGTTATACGAATTACAGTTCTCAAGGACGCCCAGTGGCGCGCGTGCACGCTCGCGGTGTGAAGCGCGTGTCCCTGCTATTCTCCAACATGCACTCTAACAATCACTGCTCATAGACGGCCTTTTGTACAGCCCTATTTCTGATACCGTGGCGGCAGAAATGTAGACGTGGCGGGCCGCAATCAACATAGAGGAAACACTGGAACAATAACAGTGGGGTTTGCTCTCTCTAGTTTCAGAAAGCTACTTAATTACCTTTGGTCTGGAGGTTTTAAGACACTGTTTATGAGTGCAAGGCTTGAGGCATACTGCTAACCCTGTTTGATATTATCTTCAAAGGACTTGTATAAGTCTTAATGTTAATTGATTGAGTTTCCTTAGCTTGAAACAGGGTGATAGAGTGAACCAAACAAACTTGCCGTCAGATTATATTTCATGAAAAGGCATTATATTCTTGAACTGGCTGAAGCTTCACATGGAGTGCCTTGATGTGTTTGTGCACACTGACAGAAAATATCTCTACGAAGTTTCTACATAGAGGCTGCCGTTCATCACAAAGTCATTTTGAACTCTGAAGGAGATTCAGGGATATTTAATGCATCGGTGTGAGATTCCCCTCTGTGAGAATGACAAAAGAAGGAGGTATGGGAGAAACTGCTTGGCGAGGACACATTGTACGTTTGATTTAACGTGTGAGGACATGGCAGCGTTAAAGGACACCCTCAGGTGGTGGACAGAGGGGGAAAGGAGGAGTCTCCCACCAGCATGAAACCTTTTCATCAAAGGACAGAGAAGAAAAAAGGATAAAAGACAGAAAGGGGGACATGTGCTGAAGAAGTTCAAGAACTTTCTACATCTGGATGCAGGGAGAAGGCCCAGCTGGTGAGCGTGGAGGGAGAGTAGATGGAGGGTCTGAAATGGAGCCCTAGGGTACACCGGAGCACAAAGGTTAATGAGCATAGAGATTCTCTTCTGGAGGCTGGATGAATGTGATCAGAGTAGGAAAAAAGGAGGCATATACCATTTTGGATGGTTAAAAAGAAGAGAAAGAGAAATAGAGAGAGAGAGAGAGCCTGGAAGTTTAAGGAAATTGAGAGCAGTGGCTAAAAATAGACAGGTGTAGTGATTCGCTAAATAAGATCAGAGAAATAGAAAGGGATATACAGTCTCGCACATTCAAGGACATAGAGGTTGAATGGATGCTCAGGTATTTCTTGTACCGGTGAAAGACCGATGCAATTATCTCAAAAGAGGTTTCATGACACTGCAAGCTGGTTTAGCTGGTGAGGAAGGGGGATTTTTTGGGGGGAACTGGCATCCTAAAGCCCCATTCGAGAACAACTATCTTGGAACCATCCCTAGAGCCTTTCTTCAATAAAGGGTTGCTAACATTAATTATATTATTGTTTCACACAAACAGTCATGAATGGAACTCCTACAGTTCTAGCCTCTAGGGGCACTTCATTTAGGGATCTGTCCTGAAATTGACATGCAGAATAATGGGATGACATAAGTGAATAGTGTGCTAGTTTTGGTTAGTTAACTGTGTCAGCTTGTTCACCAGCAGGCCCTTTTTTGATGTGAACACTGTTGACACGCTTGTGTTATTTATTTCTCCCCCCCCCCCCCCCCCCCCATATTGCCATGCTGACATTCAAGCTAAATTCAATTTTGCGGCGGGTGAATGCAAGTTGTCTCAACTGCATGGGCTGTACTCTCCCTGAAACCACCAAATGTCCTCATTCCACTCAGAGTTAAATTTGACTCGATGTTGTTACAGCACCATTTACGTGAAACGAAATAGTACGAAAAATTGTGAAGCCAGTCCAGCAAGAGGCACGACAACCTCTCTCCTCACTCTTCATGTGAGGTTACCCAAACATGGGCTAGTTGCCAAATAGATGGATCAGGAAGCACTAACAGCTTGGCCCGAGGCTAAATTCAACCTTTCTTCGTGGCTTGGGAGAACATATCAGGGGAATCTCTCATTGTTTACTGCTTGGGTTTTCGAGGAGATTAGAAGCAAGGTTCTTGATGTTCCAGTTCCCCCATACACAAATACAATATTACACTTATGAATTAGCATGAAGGACATTCTTAGTGACTGACTGTGGTAATGTGTGAAGACCCAACAATCTAATTACTATCAGGTTGTTGCAAATCAATTAATTAATTTCCTTTAACTGTAATGGATTTCAATCGTTCCTGGAGTTTATTTAATAAACATAGGGCAGGAAAAAGCAGCCCATATCTTTGTTATACGACTACACAGCCAGATCAAAATGATCAATTTGATTGACTAACTGACAGAGGGGTAACATATCTCTTAAACCTCCAGCAGGACCAGTGCAAGCTTGAGTGACAAGCCACAATTATACCTCCAGCAACCAAGGGTAGCGTGTGCCTAGACAGAACTAATAAATTCCAGAGCAATGTTGGCTGCGGGGAAGAAAATAATAAAAAAAAAAAAAGAAGATATTTAAAGAACAGTGTTATTTGAAGGAAGCTGCTTGAAATCCCAAAACAGCAAAGAGGCTGTAATGACAGTTGCACCCCACACATCTAAATCGAAATGAAAAACAAGCGGCCTTCTGCAAGTGTTTGTTACCTGAGATAAAACGGCCAACCCACACTATTTCCACACCAAAAAATAGCATACTTGTGACACGATGACGCTCATTACAATTCCGCGTAGGCCTATTCCTATTGATGACGGTTGCTTTTTTTAACTGCCTTTTTTCAACCAGTCGTACCGACTAGTTGCTCTTGACTTTGTCAGATTGTTTTAGTCTCTGGCTGTCAGACATGGAAAGCAGGTGTCTGACAACTGATGTAGTTTATCTTAGTCTGGAAGAACACTAGGCTCCTCCTGCTCCTAATGAGCAACGTGAGACGGCTTATAGCCGTCTTTATCCTTCAGTTGACTTTACTGAAAAAGTAAGCGTCGCTATCAAAAATCTTCCAATGCTGGTGGGTTTTATGTGTTGTCTTTTTTGAGGTTGAACGGAGCAAACCTAGCAAAGGTGAAATTTTGTGTTGAAACAATCCTTCCTCTTTCAGTGACATCCTGCTTTCACGTTCGGGTGGCTTTGTTCAGCTAAATGTTTTTAGCACTTTTATCTGCCGTGCTATCAGTTTTGGAAATCAGTGACATTTAAAACGTGCAGGCGACACAGACGGCCTGTGTTGAGGATATTAGCATGACTGCATACCTTATGGTGATAGAAAAAGGGGGTTTCAAATGGTCATTAGTAAAAGGGCACCATCACACACTATTAAAATGGTAGAAAAAACAACTAAAGCACTAATCTGACTAAATTATATAGTAAAGTGTCTTTACTTGTGGCTATTAATTAACTATTGAATGTCTTGGATTAATTACACATGCGTCATGAATAGTTATTAGATCCAAGCACGACATCTTCAGGTACAGCAAATATCTTGGCAAGAGAGTTTCTTTCCCCCCCACAATATACAGCGTATTTTGTCTTTGAGGAAGATAACAAACGACGTAACAACAGCATTGCGGGACTAATCCGTCTCGGTCCTGGGGTAAGAATGGATGATGTGGAGGCGCTGAATACTCATCTCTGGTTGGAAGACGGCAATCCTTTGTGAATCAGGAAAGACTGTATGGAGAAGTTGTTTTCTCATTCTGTCTTTTACTTCTGATAGTGCTGAACTAGAATTATATAATAGAAAGTCAGAAGGAAACATTCACCTCATGCTATGTTGGTTTTATTTATTTATTTATTTTTTCCCCCAGTATGATTGTTTGGGATCCTCTCCACATATGACACCTCATGCTGAATGTGTCATGCAGCACTGGACTACAGTACTGTGCACATTATTTCCAGATGCAAGCTGCACTTTCTTGCTCAATTTAAGATGAAGAGGTTGTTATTCTTACTATCATCCTATCGTACCTAATTCTCCACAAGTGGGAAGATGCATTCTACGTTCTTCGTGACTGTTTGCTTGCCGATGCTTTGTTT
Source organism: Osmerus eperlanus (assembly GCF_963692335.1). NCBI lineage: Eukaryota > Metazoa > Chordata > Actinopteri > Osmeriformes > Osmeridae > Osmerus > Osmerus eperlanus. The sequence continues at coordinate 10,784 of NW_026911645.1, forward strand.
CATGTAAATTATATATATATATAATTTTTTTCGTCTCTCACAATGGCCTCTGCGACCCAGAGATAAGAGACCTCCCTCATTTAAGCACTGAAGGAGTAGCAGTTCATAAACAATTCCTCTTCCCAGAGATCACCACCATTAATAATGCAGAGAACAATTCATTTCTCTTAACTACCTGTCTATGCGAGCTGTGTAGCGGCTCCTTCATATCTGTCTCGTGTAAGATTTATCTTGATAATGCTCCACTCGTTTCTTGTTTCTTACTTCTCAGCTAATAAAGGGGCCAGCCTTCCAGGTGTTTTCACAGACTTTATCATCTATTAATATCCAGGCCAAACGTACAGGGGCGAGAGACAGATTGGAGACGGAAGACTATTTTGTAAAGGGGTGTGGAGGGGTGGGAGGTACCATATGGCACGCCTCATTCCAGTGAAAAGCATGTGGGAGCAAAGACCAGCCACAACATGATGAATTGTGTCGAAGTACAGGCAGAGAAGTGAAGAAATGAGTCATATAAAACACAACCAAAAACCTCAAACTATTTCGTTGTCTTTGTCCGAGAGCCAATGAAGCTTGTTATGTTGTTGATGGTGCGAGGTACAAAGCCTCTCTCTCTCTTCCCGAGACAGGAAGTGGAGAATCAAAACGGAGCCCTTCGGAAGGAAATGGGGATCATCCTCGTTATTTCCCCCCCCCCTCTTTCTCTCTCTCTCTCCCTCTCTCTCTCTCTCTCTCTCTCTCTCTCTCTGTCTCTCTCTCTCTCTCTCTCTCTCTCTCTCTCTCTCTCTCTCTCTCTCTCTCTCTCTCTCTCTCTCTCTCTCTCTCAATTCAATTCAATTCAATTCAGCTTTATTAGCATGACAGTCATTTCAAAGCAAGACGCACAATAACAGACAACCATACATCAACAACAATATTCAAACACAACATAAGGAACAACAGTCTGTATCGTCCGGAACATGTGGTAACAACAAAGTGTCAAGAGCAGAAAACAACAAATCGAAACAAAAACAACCTAAGTAAATAGCTACATTGAGATGGACAACACATATTACAAATAGGATTTCAAGGCTGGTCACATTACATTCAGGTTTTCCCTGATTTCATGGCACTCTTTTAGAAATCGTCCAGATAGGGGGGCTGTGTGTCCCTCCCCTCTCTCTCTCTCTTTGCTCCTGGCAGTGTGTTAGCATTGAATAGAGTTGAATTATCCATTTAGTAGTTGAGGGTGGGTTCACAACCCCTTCCTTGCACACTCCCCCGTGCTTCCATCAGCCGTGCCTGCGCCGGTCAAGGTTAGAGCCTCAACTTGGTTCTGTTTTCATAGCCTCGGACCATGAGCGTGACCTGGGCCAGGGAACTGTGCCAAAATGAGGTTTCAGCAGAACACCCTTTGGTATTGTTCCGGTATCGAAGTACGGGAGGGTTTTCCAATGAAATAAATGACCAGGATGGCTCCGTTGCCATGGAAGTCTGCTCATCGCTACGTGCCTGAGACTTGGAGGAATGTCAGTTGGCAGAGGAACGTTGGGTCTGCTGTGGACTTTCTTTATGGCAAAAAAAAAGATTACAAAAAGAACTAAGTGTTGGCAACAGAGTAATGACAACAGTTGGTCAGGTATTAGTCCTGTTACTTAACCATACTGTAATGGCTACCTAATTATCCTCCTTGCGTTGTGAGAGGACAGCATCACCAGACAAAACACACCAATGACCTCGGAAGCCGCTTTGCTTCTCATCATTCACTTTCAAACGACCGGCGATACGTGTACAAATCGAGAGCTCAACGCAAGGTCTCGAAGCTACAACATCTAAACCACCAACAGTAATAACAACGGCTCAAATTGTTATTATTTTTGCTCATGTAAAGCTACGGGTCTTCAAATCAGTAGTCCATCAACGTGGAACCCCGGGTGAAGGTTCAGCATTGAGGCTGTTTCTGGTTGATGACCTGCCATTAGTCAGGGAGAATGATTGATATGTTGGAGTGGAAGTGTGGCACAAAACGCAGGAAAACAGGAACCCCCGCAGGCAGAAGCCCACATTAATGAAACATTAGAAAGAATAGATTGGTGAAAACGCTTGCTGCTTTATGACTATTATTTCACAGACATATACGCCGAACACACACACACACACGTTTACAAACACGCGTTACGTTCATGGCGGCATGTCGTATTGTGGAACTTCGATTTTTTTTTTTGAGAACAAAGTACAAAGAAACTCGCTTGCAAACCTTTAACTCTTGGTTAAGATTTACCTCAACTCCTGAGTTGAAGTGTGTTAATTATCCAGCAATTTGAAATATCACTCATTTGTCAATTTGACAATGTGTCAAGAAACATAATGATTTCAAACCATTTCAAATGAATCTGAAATGGTTTGAAATCATTATGTTTCTTGACACATTGTCTGGTGCTGAAGGCAGTCTGGTGCAACTGGCAATAGAGGAAATTAACTGCTAACGTTTCAGATTTAATGTTATTCCATTGTCCAGACTGCTGCTTTGTGGCTTTGCGGTAATGGTACTTGAAGAAGACGAAACATTTATTGGTTCACAATGTGACCCACCCGTGCAGGGACTGCTGAAACCTGAACACACAAACGGACACGAGGGAGTGTCCATCAGAGAAATGTGATCTCTGCGTTTCCCCCCCCTCATCCATCATCCCACCTCCACGAGAAGCAGAGGGCAGCCATTACCAGCACCAGGGCCAGTCCGAGTGCCCATGTCAGCTGGGGAGCAAATCCGGGCTTCTGCATGCTTTTGTTTTGGTGTTCTTTGTGGAGGAAACAACGGGAGAGCAGGCGACAGCCACAAGACCCGGGAGACGAGCACCAACAGGCCTCAGAGAGAACATGCCCCCCCCCGACAGTGTGGCCCAAGCGGGATTCGAACCCAGGACATTCTTGCTGTGAGTCTGTGGTGCAAAGTGTCGTGCCGCCGTGCCACTTTACACACCGATGTCAAACTCGGTGCCACCTGCCAGGAGAGTCAAGCAGTTCCATCTGGAAGTTTTACCCTGCAAACTTGTGCATAGCCTAGCGCTACTATGTAATTTTTTTAAGCAATTTGAACATATTGTCGGAAAAATTGTCACGCCACCATCCATTATCCATTTTTGGCCTCGCTCAATTTGAACACACGGAACATTTTGTTGTTGATGAGAATTGGCAAGTCTATTACTCACATCTCGTATGGACAAATTGAGACTTCGAAGAAAAAAAGTGAGGAAAAAACAGCCTCACAAATAATTTGTCTATGGTGATTCACCCCCACATTGGCAGATATCAAGATCCCTTGAATCTGGAATGACAAAGAAACCCTCTTCTTTTTCAGTCCTGAATAACAACAATCCTGGGTTGATCACAGGGTAATGACAGCATCCGAGAGGGCTAGGATCCGAGAGCACGTAATAAGGACTGATTTGAGTGAAGCTTTGCCATAATGCAAAAAGGCGCTAGATGTTGGAAGGTTGCCACCCCCGTACATTAAATAAAGTGCACTTCTGAGCTTCTGAGTGGGTTAATAAGATACTCCGGCTGAGGAGACACGTGGCTCCGCAGAACAAAGCCTCGTTCAAATCTACCCTTGTCTGAAACAGCCGTAAACCTCAGCGAGGGAGGAACGAACATGCCCGCTGTAAGCCTTTCACACAGTTATGTTCTCTCTCTTTCTTGTTTTCTCCTTTTCTATATGCTCTACAGGAAATGACATGGTTGTATCGTGGGACCCATTGGGACCCACTTATTAGGTAATGGTGTGGGGGTGGGGGTGGGGGTGGGGGGGGGGGGGGCTTTTATAGAACGGGCGCTTTTATAGAACGGGCAAGCGAAAGGGTATGACCGGAACATAGGGATGGAGAAGGAGAAATGGGGGACAATGGAGGGGTGTTTGGAGAGAGAGACATGGAGAGATGAGAGAGATGGAGAGAGAGAGAGAGAGAGAGAGAGAGAGAGATGAGAGATAGAGAGAGAGAGAGCAAGAGAGAGAGAGAGAGAGAGAGAGAGAGAGAGAGAGAGAGGGAGAGGGAGAGGGGAGAGGGAGGGAGAGGGAGAGGGGAGAGGGAGGAGAGGGAGAGGGAGAGAGGGTGGAGGGAGATGGGGAGGAGGGAGAGGGAGAGGTCTTTGTCAATCAGATTGCCCTACTCTGCTCCCATTCACATCAAAACAAAATCCCAGATAGAGAGAGAGAGAAGCTTGTGTTGCTGTACCGGTGTTTTTTTTTTAAGTCATTAATGTGCTGTCAGTCTCATGTCAGTCCCCTTGCCTCTGAGCGTCGCTTCCTCCTGGGTTGAGACTCGCTCATTGTTCCTGTTTCAACTCCAACCCTTGTAGGGGTCAGATGGCTGAGCGGTTAGGGAATCGGGAAAGGTTGCCGGTTCGATTCCGGCCTATCACATATGACGTTGTGTCCCTGGCAAGGCACTTCACCCTACTTGCCTTGGGGGAATGTCCCTGTACTTACTGTATGTCGCTCTGGATAAGAGCGCCTGCTAAATGACTAAATCATAAATATATTATAGAGAGTCATGTAATGTAGTGTCTGGGCCTGGTGTCAAGAAACCCCCTTCAATTTCCGGTAAACGTGGCCTAGAAAATATTGTATTTTTACAAAGGACTCTCTCCTAAAGTATTAAGGGTTGATTTCACTCTCATTTTAAAAACTGGAAAAACAACATTTACTCGTGAAGGTCAGTTGGCCTGGATTTCATACGCCGTTCCCAGGCGTCACAGCCCTTTGGGTTCAGCTTCTCTTTATAGGCAGTGTCGAAGGAAGAGCTTCAATCCTCAGGGAAGCGCAGCATGAATGGGCGGATATTTGAATGAGTATATTCTTTAAAGCTAAAATACAGTGAAATTACACTGTATTCAAATAATACAGCGCAGATCACCGAGGGGAAAAGAGGGTGTGTTTCAGAGAAAAGGAATAAGTGTGTTTTTGGTCAAATACGTACTGCTGCTAATCTGTCG
>NW_026911646.1:0-12500 GCF_963692335.1 Osmerus eperlanus
GGGTGGTTCTAAAGGTGTGTGTATGTGTGTGTGTGTGTGTTCCACCCCTGTCATCTGTCTAGAAGTGTTTTCATTAGTCACACATAGCTGGGATAGCAGGAGGGGAAGCTGGCAGATACTGTTACCTGAGAAGGTCCTCTCACCCTGGGAGTGGCCACAGTCTGGAGGGCAGACACACAAACACACACACACACACACACTCACATTCACACACACACACACACACACACACACACACACACACACACACACACACATCACACACACCCTCACATTCACACATTCACACACACACACACGCACACACATACACATGCACATTCACTCACTCATACACACACACATATACACACACACACACACACATATAAACACACACTAACACTCACACACACTCACACAAATACACACATATTAACAAATCTTCTCTCTGTTTAACTGAACCCCACATCTTGCCTGGCTTCCAGTGAGGCAGCAGAGCTTAGCAGTGTGACATGAGAGGTGCCAGAAACCCCACTGACACACACCCACTCACACACTCACACACACACACTCACACACACACACACCCACACACACACACGCACACACACACACGCACACACACACACCCCATCCTGCAGGATTATAGCTGGCCTAGCCATCACAAAGAGCCACTGTGGACCAAACAACAGGCAGACCAAAGACTGCCATCTGCAATCTATTACATTGGCAAATACTTTCCACCATATATCCCACTTTCTCCTCTCATTGGCTCAGAGGCGACACCCAATGGGATCAAATAAAGAGGCTAATTTTAAACCTCGTGTGAATATGTGTGTCTCTCTGTGTGTGTGTTATGAGCAACATTGTGGGCTTATCTGTGCCCTGGCCTGTTACGTAATCATCTGGAAACACATCACAGTACAGCCACAAACACCTCAGCAAACACACACACAAACACAAACTCACAACACACACACACACACACATGAGTGGATGACTGTGGACAGGAGACAGTGTGCGAGCTGTCTGGTTGCATGGAGGAGAACCCTGCTGAGTCAGTGTAGCGTCCGGACATTCCTCCGCAGAGATGAATGTGTCTCTAATGAGGTCTGAGCCCAGCCGAAACAGGACAGGGTGGATCTCCCTCTACTGGGGCTGTTGAGTGTGTGTGTGCGTGCGTGCGTGTGTGTGTGTGAACGGGACACTGTGATTTGCCTGGCACGACCAATATGCTCAGTGAACCAAAAGGAACATTGAGTCTCACTTTGCCTCACTGCGAGTGCCACTGCGTGTGCGTGTGTGTTTGGCAGTGGTCTCTGTGTGGTCTGCCCCATACTCGCTAGCAACTGTTAGGTAAACAGACTCCTGCTCAACTCGGACCCCTGCTTGTACCCCTGCTCGGACCCCTGCTCGGACCCCTGCTCGGACCCCTGCTCGTACCCCTGCTCGTACCCCTGCTCGGACCCCTGCTTGGACCCCTGCTCGGACCCCTGCTTGTACCCCTGCTTGTACCCATGCTTGTACCCCTGCTTGGACCCCTGCTTGTACCCCTGCTTGTACCCCTGCTTGGACCCCTGCTTGTACCCCTGCTTGTACCCCTGCTTGGACCCCTGCTTGACCCCTGCTTGTACCCCTGCTTGGACCCCTGCTTGGACCCCTGCTTGTACCCCTGCTTGTACCCCTGCTTGTACCCTGCTTGGACCCCTGCTTGTACCCCTGCTTGTACCCCTGCTTGTACCCCTGATTGTACCCCTGATTGTACCCCTGCTTGGACACCTGCTTGGACCCCTGCTTGGGCCCCTGCTCATTCAGACCCACCTGGGGGTCCTCCCAGTCTCTACGGAGGGGGAACACAGTTCCTGCTTCTGCCTTGAAGTCTGGGCTCTCCATCACCCCGGCTAGAGCCTCTCCGATCTGCGCGTCAATTATGGATAATGTACAGTAGTGGAACAGACTCGTCGAACATCAAAGTCGCTTTTTCATAACCCTCATCTCGTTTCGTTTATTGCACACCAGTTACTGAGCTCTATTCGAAACATGTGGACCAGAGTTGTTGCGTTCTCCTTTCTAGAACCATGTCCACTCTCTCTCTCTCTCTCTCTCTCTCTCTCTCTCTCTCTCTCTCTCTCTCTCTCTCTCTCTCTCTCTCTCACACACACACACTCTTTCTCCTCTCTCTTTCCCTTTCTCTCTCTCTCAACACTATCCTTCTCTCCCCTTCCCTCTATCTTTCATGGCTCTCACAGACCTTTCTCATTTCACCCCCGCGTCAGAAGCATGTCAAAAATGTTGCTTTGCGTGAGGCTGCAGGGTGAAAAAGGTGCCAAAATGGCTGCCTGATAGGGGAGGTTCTGTAGCGACACAAAACATTGTTTGGCATGAGCAGCCAAAACCTGGTCTGTTCCAGTAACTGAGTCTACCGCTAGCGTTTGTATGGGAAAGCCACTGATAGGAGTGAGATTGACTGTGTGTGTGTGTCCTCTGTGGAGGTTAACGAGAGGTGTGGGCGGCAGGATACCACTGTAGGTGTGAGGGACGAGAATGACTTCCTTCCTTTCATCACCAGTGTGTGTTGCCCTCACGCTCCTCCTCCTAGCCGTCACACTCGCACACTCAGTTCACCAGAGTTTGCTCTAGAACAAACAAGGAGTCGGACTAGACTAGACTCACGTATCTACCTGCCTGTGCTCTGTCCCTCTGACCATTGTCTGTGTGTGTGTGTGTGTGTGTGCTACCAGTGTCACCCAGCTCTGCACTCTACATTCTGGAACTGGATTCGTAACAGGGGGGGCAGGCTAACCCCGCCCCTCCCCCTTACCCTCCCCCTCTCCCTTACCGTCCCAACCCAGTTAAACCCCTTCTTCTATCGCCTCCTCAACCACACCTTCCTCGCTGCCTGTCTACACCCCCGCACCTCCACCCTCACCAGCTGCCCTGTGCCAGGAAACAGAAAACCGGACCTCCCTCTGTGACATCACTGGAATGTTCCACGCCCCAGGGTCCCGGCCAGCACCCCCCCCCCCCCCCCCCAACCGCACAGTCCGGTCAGGGATGATAACTGACTGAATCTGTGGGTACAAGCTGCTCTTGGTCCAGTGACAGAGGCCTGGGGGAGGGGAAGGGGCAGGGGCAGGGGCAAGGGCAGAGGTAGAGACAGAGGCAGTGGTAGAGGCAGGGGAAATGAATCCTTTTGTTAGGTCAGGATCATGATTTAGACCAATGATATTCACTAGGCCTAGTAGATAACTCTCTAGTCTTAAGCTATAAGTATTCTCTAAGTACCAGCACTTGAGGGCTCAACATGCATTACCTAACCTCCCTTCTGGTGAACAAAGATTATGATTGTGACGGCCATAGGATGTAATACTGACCCTCTGGCCCTTTTCTCAGCCAGCACTCCACAGTGCTGGTCTGCTTGTGTTATCGTAACGGCACAGAAGCCCAGACGTGACAGTTACACACTCCAGGTGCACACAGGCCTGTTCACATCTAATTGTGTGTTTACCGGTTCACTCGTCTGGGAATGTGGCGTGTGTGTGTGTGAGGAATATTGGGCTGGGCTCCTCAGCATTCAACAATAGCAAAGAGAAAACCCAGACATAACAGCAACCTCACACCCGAATATGAACACGCACACACACACACGCACACACACACACACACGCACACGCACACACACACTTAAGCTTTTGTTCCTGCAGCTTTAACCCTTGTGCTGCCTTCGGGTCACATGACCCAAAGGTTCATAACGAACCACCGTTGTGTTTACCCAATTTTACCCAATACAAAAACAAATAAAAATTATTTTCTTTTAACCATTGCAATGTGGGGGGTCTGAGACAGCCCGACAGTTAAAAGAAAATGCTTCACTTTGTTTTTGTAGGAGGTAAATCTGTCGCAATACGACGGTGGGTCACAATGACTGATGGGTCAGAATGACCCGAAGATAACACAAGGGTTAAGTACCCCTGGAATCTGTCTCATTTCTGCTCTCTATGAGTAAACAGGCCAGGGTCTTCATATGACTGCTCTAATGAGCTACCCTAATAGATTCTCCATGCCCCCTGCCTCTGCTCTGGGTGTGTGTGTGTGTGAGTGCGTGAGAGTGTGCTGCAAAGAGCGGTTCTCTCTCACCATGCACAGCGACGTTTATATGGAGCCAGATCTCTGGCCATTGCTCCGGATTTTAGACGTGTGGAAACCGGTTGCCATGGCGCTAGAATGGACCCTGCGTTCGCCGCAGTTTTATGACGCTTTGACGAAGCCCAGAGAGGAGGAACACGGACGTGGAAAGAGATGTGTTATATCCAGTTTCTAAGTGGTGAGGTGCTGTTGAGAGGGTCCCTTAAGGTAAATCCGATTTTTTACCCGCCCCCCCCCCCCCCCATCCCCCCGTCCCCCCTGAACCTCACCCTCAACTCCATATTATTCCCCCAACCTCTGTTGGTCTGAATAAAAGCCTTCTTTACCCAGGTGTTTTTGGGGAAGTCCGAGCCAGGTTGAGAGAGATGCTGAGTCTGCTGTTTGAGGTTGGGGGGGTTAGGGGATTGGGGGTGGAAGAGGACAATGGTGAGATTGAAGGGGGGTGGGGGGGGTGGGTGGGGGGGCAATAAGGGACGTGTTCTGGAATTTGAGGAATGGCTGCTATAATCCGTCCGGGGGATAAATGATTTGAGTGGCAGACAGAACCCCGGAGAGCAAAAACCGCATTTTGAGTGTTGCGTATCCAGGGGGACAGGGAGGGAGGAGTGTGTGTGTGTGTGTGTGTGTGAGGGGCTACCAGCGTGATCGCTCTGGTCTGGAAGTACTTTTTCCTGTGTTCTCAGACAGAGACACTATTCAGACGGAGGCAGTTGTGACCTCATAGCTTTTTGAACACAAAGCCAGGCATCCATACATTGTAATGAATAATGAGTGTAATGATGGTATGGACTGATATGACCTTCTCTGTGTTCTGTACACCAGGAAAAAGCCTGTTGAAGGGACTTGATTGGGCGGAATTGATGATTGAGATACAACCTTTGAGGGATTGATCCAATCAGGAGGCTGTCTGGAACTGAGCCGCTGTTCTCTTGTTTTTTTACAGGCTGAGCAATATCCTGGCTTTGAGCTGTGGAGGGGGAGAGAGAGACAGAGAGAGAGACAGAGAGAGAGAGAGAGGGAGAGGGAGAGAGAGAGAGAGAGAGAGAGAGAGAGAGAGAGAGAGAGAGAGAGAGAGAGAGAGAGAGAGAGAGAGAGAGAGAGAGAGAGAGAGAGAGAGAGAGAGAGAGAGGGAAAAGTGATATTGTGCGCAATCGTGAGTCATCAAGCGAGAGCCAGTCGTGGGGGCACAAGCAGTACAGTTTACCCCTCGTGCCAGGTGGGTAAGTGTTGTGAGTGGCGGTTACCGCGGCAACGGAGGAAGCCGACAGCTGCAGGTGACGGGTCAGGTCCGGGGCTCAGACAGGATGCACAGAGACGACAGTCACTAACGCTCCTTACGTAACTGGAAACACGTAGACAGAAGGGAACGCGAGCGCATCGCAGCCGACGACTGAAGTCCCTGGGATCGAATGTCTGTCCCATTTCATATTTCAACAGATATTACCGTGGGATGTGTGAAACATGAAGACTTAGATGGGGAGAGAATCAGGTGAACCCTTAAAAAGATGAGGCGTGATGAGAAGTGTTTATGTGTGTGTGTGTGTGTAATTGTGCGAACTTTCCCCGCAACATTCCCCAGTCATTCTCTCCGCGTCAGCCCGAAGCAAGTGACGACCCAGGTGTCAATCATCCGTCAAGCCCGCCTCCATTCCAGAGTTCCACAGTCAGCCCCCCATCAATCTGCCCTTCCCTTGCCTTCCACCCAGCATGGCAGACCTACACAGGGTCAACACCCCTCCGTCCCTCCCCATACATGGAGATAGGGTCGCTTGTTCAGCGCTCCGGCGGCCATTTTAGAAGATTGAGTGACCGGGTGGATGACTCCGCAGCTGAGGTCACATGTTTTCCAGACTGGCTGACTGACTGCATATGATCAGCGGCCATTTTGAGATGGATCGCTCGCTCATGTTAATGTCTCTGTAATCAAGCCGAGCTGATGGAAGCAAGCTGTCGATGTTGTGCAGAGCCTCTTTGCGTGTTTAGTTAGGTAATATGTTACATACGCCGCGTACACCCACGCTCTCCCTCTCTAGCGTGCTCAGGTTTGGAGGAACCCTTCCTTCGGGATCTGGTGTGGATCAAGGCTGGATAGCTGTGAGGGCCTATCTCAGTCAGGGGGTTGTTGGTTTAGGTGGTGAGGTCGTGATGGCTGGAGCTCCAAGGTAAAACACGACACGAAAGAAAAGGCCTCCGAAAAGACTTTGACCTGGAGTTTGGCTCATCGTCGAGGAAACAGGGCCAACCTGGGTCACAGCTCATCGATCACCCCTACTGTTTTGCTATTCTCATCCGACGTGCGTTTTATGTGTCTGAGTGGGTGTGTGTGTGTGTGTGTATCAATGACGCGTGTATGGGAAACTGGCTGAGACGAAGCCAAGGTTGTCCGTCGCACATGAGGAAAAACAGACCTATTCCTTCACTTCCTTTCTTTTGGTCTCCCCCACTCTCTCAGTCTTGCGCTGGAAGAAGACAGTGCAGCTTTTATGTGAGACCAGCCCTCTCCAGTCCTGAGTTAAGTAGATAGGAGACCAGTTAGAGTGCCACAGTGATTACTCACAGTCTTCCGGCGACAGGGCCCCTTCACACTGGCCCCGCTAGGAGCAGGCCCCGCTATAGAGAGACGTCCCTCCCTGCTAGCTGCAGCGGTTCGGGGCTGTGCTTCTGCTAGGAGTTAGATCAGGGGCGGGAAGAGAGCGGGTCCTTGGGTCTTCCCAACGTTGTCAGAAGAAGAAGAAATCACACAGATCTCTCTGTCCTTGGTTGACCCGGTCCCCCCCCCCCCCCCCCTCTCTCTCTCTCTCTCTCTCTCTCTCTCTCTCTCTCTCTTCTTTTCTTCTTCACAGTTTGTAGTTTCAAGCTGTCCCGGGGACATAACCTGCTGCGTCGGCAGGCAGTCATGCTCCGCCGGAGACGCCGACCAATCACGCCGCGTCCTCTCTCTCTGTCTCCGTGGCAACGCAGCCGTGGTTCCCCCGTGGCAGGCCAAAGTCCCCGTCCTCCCGTCCCCTCACAGGGCCACCCGAGCGAGCTGAAGCTGATCTGATTCTCCTGCAGAGCAGAGACAGAACTGGTCACACAAAGACCCTATGGAAGCCACAGACCTCAAGCCCCCGGCCCCTCCTCCCTGCATGTTTTGTGACGATCGTGTCCCTGTGTCATGTCAGCTATGTCACCTACCCCTTAGAACTCGTGATGTCACGACACAGGCATTCTGGATTCTGGGGCTCTCTGAAGTTGTTTATCTGACATAGTTTCGTACAAAAGCTTTTGAACTGTAATAAATGTATGTACTCATTTATTGATTCTGAAGTGCTACATGTAGGAAATGTATCTAGGAATCTGAAGAGTATAGAAACGTGACTCAGAGCACGTGCATTAGGGAAACAACCACTATGGCAGTATGTGTCAGTGAAGACTGATTTAGACTCTCTTAGACTCTCTTATCCAGAGACCCCTACTGGTGTTGACACACCGTCACCCAGGGTTACAGCCTATAACCCCCCCACCCCCCCTCTTCTCTCATGCTTTGTTTTCCAGTGTTGACGATCGTGTCACTGTGTCACGTAAGCTATGTCACCTGCTCCCGAGAACTCACAGTGTCACCACTCGGACATTCTAGGTCATGGGCCGCTCCCAAGCTGTTTGTTGCACACTAACTCATCCATTAACTAATGTATTCCTTCCTTCATTCATTCACGCACACCCACCCACCCACCCACTCACTCACATTCATTATTTCACTCGTTCATAATTGGCATTCATTCAGACTTTCATTTTCCTTCCATTCATCATTTTATTTATTCATAATCCTTCGCACAAGTTACACACCGGTATGTTTGTTTCATGGTGTAGGCTAACACACAGGGCCTCCCACACTCAGCACTTTGTAGAAAGCTGTTGTTGTTCATGAAGAGGGAACAGTGAGGTGGTGACGCAGCGACTACAGAGCAGCTTTCTGTCGGAGGGTTCGTAGAGAAGGACTGCGAAGCAGGTGCTGAGTCACGGACAGAGAGAGAGAGCGAGAGAAAGAGAGATCTGGCAGACTGGGCAAAGAGAAGTGGAAGGGAGAATCATGATGCGACTGCTGAGACAATGTCCTGTTGTGCGGCGCGAGCTCGAGATCTTGAGCGTCGACTAAGGACAGATAACGACTGAATATTCGGGGATGCAGAAAAGCTGTTATGTTGCTTCTTACAGAGCGCACATACACACACGGTTCATTAATTGTAATACTCTTTTTACCTCATTCTTTTCAGTGGATTAATCAGTTGCCTGGCATTGCAGAGGAAGATAACTTGCCAATTGGGCTGCTTTCAGTTTATAGTCCCTGTAAATAGGAAACAAAGTAGGTTGTGTTTCAGTTCCTTTTTACCATTGGGGACAGATGTGTTTAGAATTGGGGCACAATCTTTGATGGCCTACATGTCCCAGAAAGCCCAGTGTACTATACCAAACAAGGAAATTCCCTGTGGATCATGGTCTTTGTAGTTTTCCCTTGCTACCTTCGGAGGACAGAACATTGGCAGGTATAATCTGGTCATCTGGACCTAAATCCCCTTGAAATGAAAGGTGTGTGTGTATGTGTGTGAGAACGTTCTCTGTCAGACACCCTAAGGCCGAGCTCTAGATACTTTATGACTAGACTCTATCATAGATGATCACTCCGCTTGGTGTGAAATGAGAGAATGATTCAGGCCCTGTGTTTGACTCTGTGTTTTCTCCGGATGCAAACATCCATGTCCTGTGAGATTCCTGAAGATTCCTGTAGCAGTGATGACTCTCATTGCCCGCAACTAACGCTGTTTTCTCTCTTGCTCTCTGCAGATCGTGAGGACCAATCAATCCTTTGCACGTGAGTGTTTCATTTGCAGCCCACCCTATCATAAACCTACAGTCTCACTTTGGCCCACTGCGACATGTCTATGAGAGAAAGCAAGCTAGCTAGCCAGTGAGGTGTTAGCACAGCAGCAGTAGCATGTCCTACAGGTTGGTTCCTAAGCTTCATTCCCAGCAGTTTTAAAGTAAGAAAGCCTCCAAATTTCATGGAGGTGGTGTTTCCAAAGCTAACACCAGAGCTTGTTTAGATATGACAGATCACTGTTCCGTGTCTCCCCTCTGTATCCAGGGGTTTCACCCAGGGTGCTTGCCAGCAGGTCTCTCTATTCTGCTAAGCTTCTCTTAATGGACAGTTTCTAAAAAGCTTTAAAACATTTTTTGTGGAGGGTCTTTGTTGTACTTGATCTGGAGCAGAGCAGGGTTATAAGTGAGGTCTGGTGCTTTGCCTAAAAACTCCTTTCCAGTAATCTTCTGCCACTCCAACAGACGAGGCTGCCAGACACTGTAGTGAGGAGATCTAGAGAATAACCAGCAGCAGGGCGGCTGGCGAGTTTCCGGAACTCTGCCCCCTACTGGTAGCGACGGCTTAGTCCAGATCCCTTGTATGGTTGTGATGAGTTGTTTACCTGTGAAGTGTGCCAGGGCAGTCAGCCTATCACAGAGCGGCCAGGTAGAGGCCTCCTGTGGGGGCTAGGGCCAGAGTATGATGGGGGTTAGGGCCAGGGTGTTGTGGATGCCCAGGGTCTCCTTGCCTAGCTAGTAGACAGGACAAGGAACGGCCTATAAGGTTCTGGACCCTTGCTGAGGAATCTCTCACTTGCCGGTGTGGAAGTTCATAAAGAACACCCTGCCTCTATTCAACATGGCCCCAATACAGGAGGGGGTGGGGGGAGTGGGATGAGTGAGAGTATGCCCCCTACCCCCATTTTGCTTGGAAACTTGGAATAGCAGGACGTTTTAAAGACGCTCCAGAACTTTCTGTCGACATTACACAGGGATCACTCTCATTGACTTGGTACATAACCCCATTAAAGCAGCATTCTGACTGGAGAGCTCAGCTAATAGCTGACTGTGCTAAACCCACAGGCATGTGGCTGTGTGCTGCTGGGGTTGGGCTGGACCGGGAGCCTGGTCCCTCTGGGTCTTGGCAGGGCTGTGGACGACCGTGCCTGAACAGAACTGTCATTAGAGTGGGTCCAAAAAATGAGGCTAGAAACCCTGGAACCCAGCCCACAGAACCACAGAACCACAGAACCTCAGAACCTCAGAGTTAAAAACAGACAGACAGGAACAGCAAGCAGCGTTAGAGAGAAGGGAACCGGCTCTGTCAAGGGTTCAAGGCTTGGGAGCAGAGTAGCACAGAACAGAATAGAACACGAATAATGATGAAGTGCAGTCTGAATCTATCTGGGCTCTCCAGAGCAGAACACAATAGAAGTGCATAGAAGAGAATAGGATACAATAGAATAGAAGGGTACAAGTAAGTAAGACAAGTAGAAGTAAGTCAAAGAGATACTGCAGACACTAGTCATTCAGTACCTCCACTGTAGTATAACTGACTTGATGAAGAGCCTTACCTTTTGGTTTGCAAAACCCTTTTGGCTGAGCGGTGAGGTGTGGCTGTGTTTATGGCTGGCCTGTCCTGTGTCTGCCTCCAGGAACATAGTCCCTGTTTCTCCCTGGTAACCTCAACAGCTTCTCAATTAGCAGACAGCTGACAGTGGGTTGTCATTGTTCTTCAGTCATTTTATGAGACCTGTTGGCAACAGATTAGGCCTCGTTCATTTGCTCTCTCTCTGTTCTTTGTTTATGTCCTTCTTTCTCACCTCTCTCTCTCTCTCCCTCTCTCTCTCTCTCTCTCTCTCTCTCTCTCTCTCTCTCTCTCTCTCTCTCTCTCTCTCTCTCTCTCTCTCTCTCTCTCTCTCTCTCTCTCTCTCTCCTCCCTCACCCGTCTCTCTTTTATCTATTTTGGCTCGGTCCCTGCCCACAGAGGTGAGTCAGGAGCAGGAAAGACCGAGAACACCAAGAAGGTCATCCAGTATCTGGCCCATGTCGCCTCGTCACACAAAGGACGCAAGGACCACAACATTCCTGTAAGGGCTCCATCTCCCCCCCCCCCACTCCCCCACTCGCTATTTCTCCTTGCCACCCCTCTTCCTCGCCCCCTCTTTCCCATCTCTCCCTCTGTTCCTCTCAACCTCAGTTTTATCTACATAACATTACCCTTGTCATGACACATTCTATATACATATATGTATTCTAGTGTGTTTATCCACAATGCTATGAGCCAGCTGCTACAATATCATCTCTACTAGTCTACTAGTCTTCTGTCTAGAACTCACATGAACATAAATGGTGCCCGCTCCAGTTCTGTGAGGACGAGACGTTAGCACAGCTCAGGCTAAATGTTAGCATTATCAGCCAGCCAGTTTGCTTATGGCTTGTGTCCGCCTCAAGCCCGGTGGATCTAACACTTGTATTTGTTTAACAGCCAGAATCTCCTAAAGCAATGAAGCTCCAGGCAAGTTTTTCTTCGCTTCCTAAAAACATGCTCCGTTGTGTAGTGTGTGTTTTCTTGTGCATGCCTCCCTCTGCGATCTGCTCTGGGTTATTTACATTTTCACAAGGTTGTATTTGTTAATGTTGGGCCCCCCAAAAAAATACGTTTTCACATGTTGACTTTGTGTTGGTGAGTTTGCTATCATCTCAGTTGAGTATCCGTTGTATCAAGGGTATTGAGCATTGGGGAAACAGCCAAGAATGTCAGAAAACATGCATACTGCCTCCAGCCAAATCAGATACAAATCTGTGATCAACTTTTCAATGTTTGATCATTTTTCGAGAACTAACTTCCGGCATGTAGCCTACTGTTTGTGGTGGCCTGTCAGAACCATGCAGTTCCCAGTGGGTACACACACACACACACACACACACACACATGCTCACCCTGAAATCCTGTGAGAGCATAGCACGCCAAGCTGTCCCCAAATCACAAGTCGGAGCTCAATTAACTTCTTAGTTGTAGTAGGATTTAATGGTTATTCAAATTCTAACGTCCCAAGGCTGCAACGGATGCCATGATAGGTCAAAAATGACACTCACTTTCCATCCATACACATTGCTTGGATATTCTAGTCTTTGAAGTTCCTTATCGAAGGCCGTGGCAGTCTGATAGCCAGCTTGGGGTGTCTGCTTGTGTCTCATGATCCATAGCACCCTTGCATGAGCAACCTCTTCCTGTCTGTCTTCCTGCCAACACCCACCTCCACTCTATTTGAGTGGGAGTCAGGTGGCTGAGCGGTTAGGGAATCGGGCTAGTAATCAGAAGGTTGCTGGTTCGATCCCCGGCTCTGCAAAATGACGTTGTGTCCTTGGGCAAGGCACTTCACCCTACTTGCCTCGGGGGAATGTCCTGTACTTACTGTAAGTCGCTCTGGATAAGAGCGTCTACTAAATGACTAAATGTAAATGTATTTACTGAACCCGAACCTGAGGTGTTCTCTGTAATGATAGGCCTCACGGAAGCAAATGCAGTC
>NW_026911647.1:0-29196 GCF_963692335.1 Osmerus eperlanus
CGGGCTTCCCCTGGTTGGCTGACTCCTGGCCCTCCACCAGTCTGCCTGCCAACGGGGGTCTAGGGGCCCCCAAGGACCGGGCCCCCTTCGGCCGTGGAGGTAAGAGAGACACAGGGAGCAGGGTCGTGGTTCGGGCCGGGCGGGGGGGGGGGGTCAGGACCCCTGACCCCCCCCCCCTCCCAGATGGACATGGTGTCGAGGCCCGGAGCCGGGGTGAGGGCTGGGGGGGGGTCAGGGGTCAAGAGGCCAGAATGTGCCACAGGGACCGAGGTCGTGAATACATGCATGAGATTCATGAATTATTCAGTGTGATGGAGATCACTATCCTGGATGAAGGGACAGTCTGGCTCTCTCTCTCTCACACACACACACACACATGCTCAGGTAGAGTACTCTGGATCCGGGCTGTGCTTAAAAAATATGACATCAACCTTGGTGTGTGTGCTTTCTTTGTTTCCCTCAAAGTCTCTTTCAGCCTTCTCTGTTTGCCTGTCTACCTGTGTGACATGGAGCCATGAAGTTCCTGCTCTGTGCGCGCGTGTGTGTGTAGTGTCATTTTCATTAAGCTCATCTGCATATCAGCCAGTGGTGCGAGGCCCCAGGGTAGCGGAGAGCCAGCCATGCTGAAGGTCAGCCCAGTGTGACTGTCCCTTCTCTCTGGACACTCAGACTGGACTCCGACCGGGCCCCGCAAGCCAGACCATAATTAATCTAGCTGGCTAATCACTTCCATTTATCTCAGGCCATTTGAGGTCCGTTTAACCGGTACATGGAGCTTTGCACAACACCAGCAGGGAGGGCTAATGTGTCTCACACTGACCTTAAGATTGTTAACTTCATCTCTCCATGCATCTCTCTCCATGTTTTTCATCTGTCGCTCTGACTCCTCCTCCCCTCCCCCCCCTCCCTCCTCCTCCCCTCCCTCCTCCCCTCCTCCCTCCCACCCCCCCTCCCTCCCTCCCTCCCACCCCCCCTCTCTCCTCCTCCCTCCTCCTCCTCTCCCCTCCCTCCCTCCTCAGACGTGCTCCCCTCAGGAGCGGGGGGAGAAGACGGGCACCATGCTGTCTGACGGAGCCATATACAGCAGCATCGACTTCACGGCGCAAGGCGGGCTACAGCAGCCCGGGCAGGGCCGGACAGACCACACCTTACGCCACCACCCAGATCCTCCAGTCCAGCAGCTTCCACGAGCTGGCCGTGGACCGGCCCGACCCCCGCTGGAAGGCCTCGCTCCGGGCCCAGCAGGAGCTGGCCAGCCTGGGGTACTCCCTGACCGACGCACGGCCCTGCGCTGGTACGAGAGGGGGAGATGGGATGGGGGGGGGCATAGGTGTGTGTGTGTGTGTGTGTTGGAGGGCGGTAGAGGGTGTGTGTCTGTGTGGAGGGGTGGAGGGGGTGTGTGGAGGGTGTGTGAGTGTCTGCGTGTGTGTGGGTTCCCACAGTAAAGGGCTGCATGGAGGAGTGTTTTTAAAGAGCACAGCATAGCTATGCCAGCTGAGCGTTCAGTCAAGGACCGGGGCTTAACATTCATTAGGGCACTTTAGGTCGAGCATACAGGCAGACTCACTGAGCAACGGGGAAAAAAACAGAGTGAAAGTCACACTGAAGGAGAATCATTTTCTGGAGAATAGTAAGAGCGATAAATCCAAGGGTTATATCTGCAGAAGGAAAGAAGGAGGGATGAAGAGAGGAAATGAGAAACAAATTGATGGAGAAAATGAGGAAAAGAGAGAGGGAGGGAGGGAGGGAGGGAGGGAGGGAGGGAGGGAGGGAGGGAGGGAGGGATGGAGGGAGGGAGGGAGAAAGCGAAAGAGACGATATGAGAAAGGATGATAGAGAGAGAGAAAGAGAGAGATGTTATATTTACATTTTCATTGAAAATGGACCCTGAGGATATTGTTCCTAATCGCTCGTCTCTCCTCACGTCGATTCTCCCTCTCTGCCCTGGGAGCTCCTTTAGCCCAGAAATGTCAGAGAATTACTCTGCGTTCCTTATGGTTAATGTGATTAGCTTAGGCAGTGCCTCCTTTGTGTTCTGACCCGTGGGTATACAATTAGCGTGGTTGCGTGAGCGCTGGCGTGCTGGAGGGGTGCGGGCGTGCTGGAGGGGCGTGCTCAGCCTGCTCAGGGCTACTGTTACCTGGGAGATGAAGAACAGAGGTGGTGGGGGAGCAGGCAGAGAGCAGGGGGAGGAGAGGAGGGTGGAGGAGAGGAGAGGAGTAGGGGGGAGGAGGGGAGGACAGGGGAGGACAGGAGGGGGGAGGAGAGGAGAGGAAGGGAGGGGGGAGGAGAGGGGACGACAGAGAGGAGGGGATGGCCGCTGGTCTCAGGAATGTCTCTATTCTCAGTCATGTTGACATGGCTAACTCCCTCCGTCTCATCAAGAACGTTCTTCTTGTTGCCTCCTGCCTCGCTCCGTGGGAGCTTCCCACACTAGCTTTCGTTTGTTGTGCTTCCCATCTCTGGTGTGTGTGTGTGTGTGTGTGTGTGTGTGTGTGTGTGTGTGTGTGTGTGTGTGTGTGTAACCCAGAGGGAATAGTACTGTCTCATTAAAACCCACAGCCAGGAGCAGTAGGGATGTCTTAGTATTGTGTGGCTATGACCAGACTGATAAGATAAGAAGCTGTATCTCTGACTCCATACCCCTCTCTCTCTCTTCCTCTCTCCCTCTCTCTCTCTCTCCCCCCCTCTCTCTCTCCCTCCCTCCCTCTCTCTCTCCCCCCTCCCTCTCTCTCTCTCGCTCTCCCTCTCTCTCTCCCTCTCTCTCTCCCCCCTCCCTCTCTCTCTCTCCCTCTCTACCACCCTCTCTCTCCCTCTCTCTCTCTCCCCCCCTCCCTCTCCCTCCCTCTCTCTCTCTCCCCCCCTCCCTCTCCCTCCCTCTCTCTCTCTCCCCCCCCTCCCTCCCTCTCTCTCTCCCCCTCTCTCTCTCTATCTCTGTCTCTCTCTCTAGGGGGGAAGGGGGGAAGAAGAAGAAGACAAAGGCAGGAACAAAGAGCTCCAAGTCCAGCGGCTCGTGTTGGGCCAACATGCCCCTGCCGCCCCCTCCCATGCACCCCCTGCCGGGACGGAGGTGGACCACTACCACCCGGAGAACCACGGGGCGGGGTACGCTGCACACACACACACAACCCACCCGACACAGACACACACACACACACAGACACACACACACACACACAGACAACCCACCCGACACACACTGAAACACTCACACACAAAACAACCCACCTACACACAAGTACACATATACAAATGGCCCACCTCAGTAGAGCAGCGAGGAGCCGTGCTTCCTCTGGTCTGGCCAGGCCCTCTGCTCTCCCAGCACTCTGCTGAGAGGACAGGGAACCTTCTCCTGTTACCAGCAGGGCTCCCTACCTCTCCTAGAGCTCTCTCTCTCTTCCTAGCTGCGTGTGTGTGCGTGTGCGTGTGCGTGCGCGCGCGTGTGTAGCATGTGGATGGTGTGTGTGTGTGTGTGTAATTGTGGTTGTTTGTGCATGTGTGGTTTTGAATGTGTGTGTGTATTTGTAGCAGTATTCATTGTGTGTGTGTGTGTCTTTGATGAGTAGCAGGCTGTTACTGGGAGCAGTTCACACACTGCTGAGCAGGCTCCCTCTGTCTGCTCTCGTCAAGTGTGTGTGTGCATGTGTGCGTTTGTGTGCTACAATTCCCGCTGCCTGGTCTCGTCAAGCAGAGAAAACAGCCCTCATTACTCTGCATGGTGTGTGTGTGTGTGTGTGTGTGTGTGTGTGTGTGTAGAGGACTAGCTGGAAAATAAACACTTTTCTGTCAATATTAGTCAGATGTGCAGCTCTGAGGACTGGCTCTGTATAAACTAAAGTTACAGTTTCTCTATTTTTGTTCTTGAGCGATTCGTATTAGATTTAAATATTCGAACTTGTGACGTTAATCCTTCAATATACACACACTTAAATGTCACTTAGTTCTTGTTATTCGATATTGAGATATATTCTCAGTTGCAATGTTATGATATTATACCAGTGGTGGAAATTCTGAGAATCAATCTTAGTTAAATGGTTCCCTTCTCCTGACAGGGTTAGTTTTGGCTATATTAGATATTGAGATATAAATATTCTGTGTTGCGATGTCATGATGATGTCATGATGATGTCATGATGTGTCTCTCCACCACCCCCCCCCGCTCCTGACAGGTACAACAATGACAGCTGGGCCCCGCCCCTTCCTGTCCAGACGTACCTCCACCAGGGTCTGGGTGACGAGCTGGACGAGGAGCTCGTTCCCACGCCGCCCCTGAGGGGCGTGGCCTCCTCCCCGACGTCCGGCCCCTACAGCCAACCGCCGGCCTCGTCGCTAAGCTCCGCCCACCAGGAGGAGATGCAGTCCATGCTGCAGGCCCACCTGGACGAGCTCACCAGGGCCTACCAGTACGAGGTGGCCAAGCAGGCGTGGTGAGGGGGTGCACACACACACACACACACCTTCTCCCCTCAGAGGGGGCCTGCCGACACACACACACACAAACCTACCCCCAAAAAATTTAGTGAAAGTTAAAAGTTGTCAGAAAAATAAATAGTGATGTACTGATACCAGATAAATCTACTTAAGTACAGTAACAAAGTATTTGTACTTGGTTACATCCCATCTCTGGTGATGACCAGGCTGCCTGTGTCTGAGTGAGACTCTTTGATCTCTCTTTTTGTACCTGCTACCTGCCTGAATTACACATCACATTTCAATCGGCAGACCTTCCAGCGACGCTTTACGCCACGTGGAACACAATGGAGCCGTGCTGCTGTTGACTGGACAGGGAAGGTTTTACATATCAATGGCTGGTCTGGAGTGTTTCCCAGCGCTGGTATTTTCGTTCGTCTGCCGTGGTCCCTGGTTTTCCTGTCGCCGGGGTGCGATAAAAAAAGCCCTCCATTGATTACGCCTCCGGCGAGCTTTCAGGAAGCTTGTCATGTCGGGGGGGACGCGTGTTGCGGGCTAATGATGGGGTGGTCGCTACGACGACGCGGGAAAAGAGCCAGTAATTGCACATGCAGCCTGTTTGCGGCATGGCGTGGCACGAGGCGTCATGGCTGACAGCTGTGGGCGAGATAACAGACATGTTAGTGACAGGCCTGCCATCTCACCATTCTCCTCCCTTCAGCTAGCCAATTACCTCACCAGAATCAGAATCAGAATCGGATTTATTCGCCATGAAAGTTTGCACAGACAAGGAATTTGCTTTGGCAGGAAGGTGCATACAATAAACATATACCTAAAATTTAAATATGTGGACTATCTATACTAAGGGTACATAAACTAGCAGTACTAAGTGGGATTAGAATAGAATTAAATATACAATAAAATAAAATATAAGTGCCGTAAATTACAATATAAAATACAAAAATACAAATATTACAAAAAATACCATTGTGTTAGAGCACAGGCAGGGACCCAGGGAATTAGCCCTACGACAAACACGAACGCTTAGAGGAATTCATTCCATCTCCGCACGCATTCAGACACACACACACTCACCCTCTCAGCCATGCTGATCGAGACCTCTGTTGTTGGTGGAGCAGCATCTCTGTCCAGCACGCTCACGTGGGCTCTCTGTTTTTCATCAGGCACATGAAGGGCAGCCCCCGCCTGGCCAAGGCCCCCGGGCCAGCGCTGGGCTTCATGTCGGCCACGCTGGGGTCAGAGCTGGGCACCGCTCTGCAGTCCGAGGAGGAGGAAGAGGAGGACGAAGGCTACGGCATGTCACGGAAACTCAGCGGCTTTGAGTACACTCCTGGACGCAGCGTAGATCACCTGGATGGCTCAGGTTAGACACACACACACTCCCATGTACACAGGCATGCACGCACACACACACACATACACACCTACACACTCCCATATACACACACACACATACCCATACACTCCCATATACAAAGGCATGCACAGAAACGCACACAATCACATATATCCATATCTTCAGGCTGGCTGGTAGGACACAGGGTTTGTGAACAGCCAGTAATGACTGCAAGCTCCACTCTGCCTTCATTCAGGCCCCAGTGATCCACTAACGGACGCAGTCTCAACTGACAGCTTTCTGATTTCCAATTTCCTCCTCGGCAACATGTGACACTCTGACCAACCGCAAGACTGATTGTTTCACATTGTGAAATTCACTCTCATTAACTCTAACAAGAAATTGAATGAAAACGAGAAACGAGACAGATTTGTTCAGACACATCAATGAAATCCATCTCCCACCAAAGACAGAAACGTTTGACTTTCGACTTTTTTGATTTCTAATGGAGGCTATCATTTCTTTTTGACATCTCATTTGGCTGATTCAAACTCTATTTGTCATGTACTGGGCATGAAGGCCATATTGCAGTAGTCTGGCTAATGACTGGAGCATCCTAACCCCCTACAGTATGAGGGAGTTAGAATGAAAGGTCGCTAGCGAGGACCGTGAGAGAAAACCTGAACTACTTTGCTGACCCGTGGAGTTTTGGTATGTGGGAGTGTTAGTGTGTGTGATAGTGTGTGTGTGTTTGATAGAGTGTGTGTGCGTGTTGGATAGTGTGTGTGTGATAGAGAGGGACCTCTGGTGGTGCAGGCAGTTTGTCTCCAGATGATGGACCATGAGGAGAGCCGCGGTGACACAGGGACCTCTGCCCGTACGGACGCAGGTTGTGATGAAGTGGCCTGCAGCAGTAATCTGCTGTGTGGTCAGGAGAGAGCAGCTCTATCAGCTTATCTGTACAGAGGTCTATCCTGCCTGCCCCTCAGAGACTGCCCCTCCTCTCTCACACACACACACACACACACCACACAGAGATGGCTAATACAGTTAGGATACAGTTGTTTGCCTTGTATTTGGGAACATTTAGAAGTCACATCTACGTCTGATAGGCTTCTCATGTGAGGTCTGCTGCATCTTCTACACACAACGCTACGTCAGGACTGCATGACTAACTCTCACACCCCTCCCCCCCCCTGCTCCTACCCCCCCCCCCCTCCTCCCCCCCCCCCCTGCTCCTCTCTGCCTCCCCCCCTGCTCCTACCCCCCCTCCCCCCCCTGCTCCTACCCCCCTCCCCCCCTGCTCCTCTCCTCCCCCTCCCTCTCTGCAGGTAACGGCTTCTCCCAGCGCGGGCGTCCGGGGAGCTCTGGTTCTGTGGAGGGGGGGGCCCTGGGCTCCCACAGCCTGGGCCACCAGAGGGGCCCCCCCACGGGGAAGAAGGGCCGGGCGGAGACCGTGGGGACCCTGCCCAGGAGGAGAGACACCAGCTCAGAGGGTAGGCTGCGTCCTGGCCCCTAACGCCCCCTAACCACAGGCCAGAGCTGAGGGGACGTTCAGTGTTCTTACCTCCCTCTCTCTCTCTCCCTCCTTCCTAACCTCACTCTCTCTCTCCCTCCTTCCTAAGCTCACTCTCTCTCTCCCTCCTTCCTAACCTCACTCTCTCTCTCCCTCCTTCCTAACCTCACTCTCTCTCTCCGTCCTTCCTAACCTCACTCTCTCCCTCCTTCCTAACCTCACTCTCTCTCTCCCTCCTTCCTAACCTCACTCTCTCTCTCCCTCCTTCCTAACCTCACTCTCTCTCTCCCTCCTTCCTAACCTCACTCTCTCTCTCCCTCCTTCCTAACCTCACTCTCTCTCCCTCCTTCCTAACCTCACTCTCTCTCTCCCTCCTTCCTAACCTCACTCTCTCTCTCCCTCCTTCCTAACCTCACTCTCTCTCTCTCTCCTTCCTAACCTCTCTCTCTCTCTCCCTCCTTCCTAACCTCACTCTCTCTCTCCCTCCTTCCCTCTCCCTCTTACATTTCCTACCTACTCCCCCCCCCCCCCCCCCCTCAGGGCCCCCCCTGGCCCAGGACCCTCTCCACAGTGTGGGGGCCCGTCTGCATGGCCAGTGGGCTCCTGGGGCCTCGGGCCCCCCTGAGGAGTGCATGGTGTCCACCCTGGAGAGGCAGCACCTGGCCCCCTGGACAGCCCCCTCCAGGGGCACCCTGGGGAGAGGGGGCCACCACAGACCAGAGCACCGCCCCAACGGGCTGCCACCGGCCAGTGGCACGGACAAGACCTACGGGGACCGATGTACGTAGAGATGGATGCATGGAGGAGAGAGTGGATAGATGGATGGAGAGAGTAGATAGATTGATAGATGGATGGAGAGAGAGTGGATAGATGGATGGAGAGAGTAGATAGATTGATAGATGGATGGAGAGAGTAGATAGATTGATAGATGGATGGAGAGAGTAGATAGATTGATAGATGGATGGAGAAAGTGGATAGATGTATGGAGAGAGTAGATAGATTGATAGATGGATGGAGAGAGAGTGGATAGATGGATGGAGAGAGAGAGTAGATAGATTGATAGATGGATGGAAAGAGTAGATAGATTGATAGATGGATGGAGAGAGAGTGGATAGATGGATGGAGAGAGAGAGTAGATAGATTGATAGATGGATGGAGAGAGTAGATTGATAGATGGATGGAGAAAGTGGATAGATGGATGGAGAGTAGATAGATTGATAGATGGATGGAGAGAGAGTGGATAGATGGATGGAGAGAGAGAGTAGATAGATAGATAGATGGATGGAGAGAGTAGATAGATTGATAGATGGATGGAGAAAGTGGATAGATGGATGGAGAGAGTAGATAGATTGATGGATGGAGAGAGATAGAGGGGGATGGATGTATTAATGTTATGCTGTAACTTTCTAGTTGGTGCCGAAAATGGCTACCTAGGTAGGCTCTCCTGCCAAAGTAAATTCCTTGTTTGTGCAAACTTTCATGGCGAATAAACACCAATTCTGATTCTATTATGGAGAGATAAAGAGAAAGATGGTGGGAGAAAGGGATAATGAAAGTGAGAAAGATGGATAGTGAGAAAGGGATGGGGGTGGTTGTGTTCCCACAAGGGAGTCTCTCGACAGGGAGTCTCTCCACAGTCAAAGTCTAGAACGGTTTGCATCGTCATTTCAGGAAGTCCGACCGTCTCTTCTTGCTTTGGTTTCAGAATCTTGGTGATGATCTGACCCCTTCAGTGATGCCTGTCCCAGGACAACTAGTCGATAAGTGCAATGAGATTTCCCTCTGTGGATGACCCAGGACGGAGAGAGATGGTGGAGGGAGGATGGAGAGAAGTAGAACGAGGAGAGAGAGAAGGGGGGAATGAGAAGCTGTAAATGTGATGTACAGTAGAGACTCAAGGACATCGTCACAGTGTTCTTTCTGCAGTGCTGTGTCCCTCCCTCCTACTAAAGATTATGTCACCTTTCTCCCTGTGTCCCCCACACACGATGTACAAACTCACTTCTACTGAAGCAAAACGACAAATCACACGTTCAACTGTTGACCGATGAAAGTGAAAGGACTTGCGTTTCTTGTAAATATGTTTATTTTTCTTTTTGTATTCCTCATTTTTCTTTGCTTTGCTATGCAAGCCAAAATCTGACATTGAAGTTGTTTATTTTTTATTGTGATCTTACATAGTGATGGACTGTGGTACCACATTTGTTTTGTTTAGGGGTTTTTTTCATAAATGCTTGAAAATGTTTGCTTAAAATGTTGAATGGAGTTACCGTAATGTAGTTTATTTTGCACAGATTGTTTTGGTGACGATAAGCACAAACTGACCAGCCCTCTCCAAACTAGGGGACTGAAGCCAGGAGAAGGAAGGGCTTCCATGCTATTAGCAAAACAGAAGAAATATACAGTAATATATGAAACAGTGCAAGCTTATGAAAGATGTATTGAGAGATTTAAGAAACCATGGAAAAAAAAAAAAGAATGAAAAAAAAAAACTGCTGCCACAAGAACGTTTTTCACATGGATTTTGTTTTTACAAACCAAATCTTGAAAAAAGAGGCTAAGGGGGCCGTTGGACATTGCGTACTGTACATGTTTACTACCTGCGGGTAGTAAACATCTCCGTTCGCAACGCGTCCGTATGTCTGTGTGTTAGATGCGTGCGCGCGCAGGGTCCCTGAGTGACGGGAGAGTTACCGGACCTTTGATGCCGCGCCAGGAAGACAGATGTCGGAGGAAGGAACAAGAAGGGGTGGGGCATCCCGGCCGTCCCACGAGGGCGTGTCCAGGTACAACCCAGATGCTGAGGTCCAGAACCGCTTCTTTGCCTGCGTTGCCATGGGAACAGAGTGAGCGAAGGAGAGAGAGAGGGAGGGAGGGAGTGGAGAAATGTTGGCCATGAGAAAATTGACTGCCTGACTAGCTTTACATAACTTGGGACGCACTCACTGTGGTAAGCATGATTAGCAACTATATGCAATTAGATTAGAAACTCGTTGGCCAGCAGTTTAGTTATTTTTCCCCACTGGCCGCCTCTCCTTACACAGAAGAACCGCTGGTCCCATTAACGGTTTTCTGCTTGCATCTCATTCAAACTGACGACAGCTTGTCGTGGATAAGTAAACATTAGCAAAGCAAACACAGCCCGACCGTGAAGATTTTAGGAAGTGTTGCTGTGAGGTGAAAGGGCGTCTGGGTTTCAACCGACGGGATTCACCATGCAGTGTTACTCACTTCTTTCTACCGTTCTTTTATGATTGTTCCTCGTATCGGCCCAGTGTAAAGAATCGGTACCTGCCCAATCTGTTCTGTCCTCAGGAATACACAGGTACGTACTTGAGGTGTGACCGTTTTTTCAGTCCTATAATGCAAAATAAACGTGTATGTGGAATATAAGACATGTCGTGTCTGTTGTGCCTCGACTTGAGCGCTCATCCTTGATGGAAGCGCATTACTGCAAGTGTGGAGTAGTGTGTTTTAGCTTCAAGATGGCTAATTAGAACAATAAATAAGCTAATATGAAAATGTTCGGCTATCAAGCACAGCATAGTCGTTCGAGGACGCCTCTGTCAAAGTCTAACTAAGCGAAAATGTCTCTAACTCAGAGATAATAGGGTAGGGAAAGAGTGATCGGTCCATTTCTACGCATCCGTCTCCTCCCTCGTTCCTCCACCGAGCAGAACGCGGTTTGGTCGCGAGGAAATGTCACAGCCATCCATCCCCAAAGAAATTCTCGCAGAAGTCAGACAGGACAGTTCTTTCATAACTCCACTCCCACAGGGCAGACCGGGTGCGGGTGTCAGACCTGGAGGGGAAGATGATGGAGGTGACGTTTCCCGGGCTGGGTTTGTGTCCATCATGTAAAATGGCCTACAAAAGCCTGAAAGTGTAAACGTTGAGGTGATTACGCTGCAGACATTAGAAGCGTCACCAAACTCATTTACCGCGATCACGCCGCACAAAACTGCAATCTCTTTGATTTATTGAGTTGAGGGGGATGTTCCATGGGCATCAGTGCTTCACAAGTCCATCTCTCAAACCATACTCACCGCCACTCATAACTCACGCAACCACAATGAGATCACATTAGTATCTCAAATGTACTCATCAATGTTGCCTTCAGTAATGCTCACTGTCTGCTAGTCTCCATATGCACCATGGTTTATGTACATTCTGGTAAAACTCGTGGTATTAAAATTGTGTTAAAACTTACTACCTCATATTAATCTCCTGCGAATGCATTCCATATTTGTTTAATTTGGACTCAACCTTTTAGTGTATGGTGATATGGAGCTTCGCGCGTGTCGACTCGCTCGTCCATGACTGGTGACATTTGGCTAATTGGAAGGTCTGAACGGAGCGGATGTTTGATTACACATGAGCTGAGCGGACGGCAGCGCGAGCCTGCTCCGTAGCTCCACTGCCCCCCGGTGGCGGGGGTGTGTGGAGAGCTTGGCTCTTTGACCTTCAGCTCTTTCCGTGGCCAATTTGTCTTCGTCCCTCCTTCCCGCGCTCATTATTCATCTTCTTTTCTGCAGTTGGCACTTTCCACGGTGTCTTTGACATATACCAGCAAGACCTTTTCTGCTTTCCTCTGACAGAGGGCATTGAGGCCGTACGAATATAGGCAATATATTAGCCTGTCAATTGTTGTTCCGTAACCTTATGGCTTCTACCTTTGCAGAAGCAGCGCGCCTCAATTTACTGTTTGTGTCTCATTTGTAACCGACGCGCAAATGTACAAATCCTTATCCCGCCTGGCCTGTCAGTTTGAGTGGTTATGCACGAGGGGAAAGGTGCAGCTGCCAGAATGGTTCTGTCTATCTGAAGCGGAGCCTATAGCCGTGTTCAGGGGTGATAGCCTTCGATTGCACCGTCTCAACCTCCATACGGTTCTCCGACAGTGAGGCAGACCTGGACGTCAGCACATGGTGAACCTAGAAGAGAGTGGACGATAAACTGTGAAATTGCAAAAATGGAAACATTCACACCGCACACACTCACTCACACACACACACCTGCATTTGATGATAAACCATATAAGTGAGAACATTTGAATTGACAAAGACGAGGCGGATCCTTGAACGTCAATGGGTGCCGGATAAAGAGGGAGACCTTGGTAGCTGCTGGATCCTACGCTGTTCCGCGAGATGGAAGTGAAAACAACCTTCAACAAAGGCCAGCCTCACAGTCACGCCCCCCCCCCCCCCCCCCCTCTCTCCGTTTCATCAGTATGTGTGGATTTCTATCGTGACATTTTACATGAAAAGCCCATATTATAAGCACAGTGATTTTTGTGTGTACGGGTTGTGTGTATGTGTGGCGCGCATCTGTCTGAGTGCATGCGCGGGGTGCATGTGTGTGAATGTGTGTATACTAACGTCATTACCCCCAAATGAGCACATGATGAATTCATTTGATTCCTCACATTGTCCAATGATAAGACAGTTGACTATTTCTTTTCACCTTCCATCTCTCTCTGATTGGCCTGGTTTTGCTGCCAGCTCACGTAACGCACTCTCTCTGTCTGCTCCAGCCAGCCACACTGACTCCAGCTAAAGTTTTAGTTTCAGCACTTTGAGAGAACAACTCGCCAGATGGTCCAGCTAACTGCTTTTATTTCAAAGCAGCTGCTATGCCTCTCCCTTAATCAAATAAAAAGCCACGTGAAGGCCACCGACATTAATCACGTATGAGCCCAAGGATAAAGAGACTGAGAGAAATAAACACACAAACACACACGTTTACACAAGCACAAACCGACAGACAGACACACGCATGCAACACACACACATGCACTCCCAGACACGTCGCAGATGCGTAGAGGTTAAGGTATCCAGCCACAGCAGACGTGCAGCGCGGCTGCAGACGGCGTACGGTACCTGGCTCTGCCGCCGGGCGTGTTTGCGTTTGCCATATGGGCCGTTTCCCTGGGTGGAGTTAGGCTTGAGGAAGGTGTGATTCCCCGGGGCGTCCCGGAGAGGGAGGAGCCCCTGACTACTGACAGAGTGCTAACAGAGTGAGACTTGTGGGGACAACGTGACATTCACTGTCCTCTACATCGTGTCTCCTCTGTCTGCCTGTCTGTCTGTCGGCCTACTGTTTGTCTGTCTGTCTGTCGGCCTACTGTCTGTCTGTCTGTCTGTCGGCCTACTGTCTGTCTGTCGGCCTACTGTCTGTCTGTCTGTCGGCCTACTGTCTGTCTGTCTGTCGGCCTACTGTCTGTCTGCCTGCCTGTCTGTCTGTCGGCCTGTCTGTCTGTCGGCCTACTGTCTGTCTGTCTGTCTGTCTGTCGGCCTACTGTCTGTCTGTCTGTCGGCCAACTGTCTGTCTGTCGGCCTACTGTCTGTCTGTCTGCCTGTCGGTCTACTGTCTGTCTGTTTAATATAAAGAAACAGTATTAGCTCAGACTTAATGAACAAACTGCACACCTTAGCCTAATGTTTACCATTCTGACAGATTGAATCCTTTTACATCTACGAAATTGGTTCTATTGTCCTCCAGCGCGGAAGCAGATCAAGACTGATAGCAGCAACAAATGAATAACAATATACGTTGATTTTCATTCATTACGTTAAGCTCCGCTTCCTGGGAGGGAACATTCATCCACAGACACCCTGGTCCCTCTGTATCCTGGTGGAGGTGGAAACAGAGGCACAGAACTGAGGTACGGAGGCAGGCCGCCCCTCCTGCCTCCATTACTGTTAATAATTTAAACAGAATTTGACTCAAGGGGTTCTCTCCCCTGCTTGCCGTTGCAGTCTTGTCACACAGCATTCTGGGAAGTCATTCCACTGAAGCAGGAAATTAACTCAAGAGTTGGAGGGGGTGGGGGGTCTAGATGCAGGGAAGGTGGGCCTTATGAAACGGCTAACATTTCCTAATCAAAGAGAAAAGGGGTGAGTACTGAAGACAGGCTCGTGGTGGGCTGAGGTGAGGGGTAACCGTTCAGCATCACCTCCCCATCACCGGTCCTCAATGTGAGATGTGATATTAACATGACGATCATAACAGGAAAATAATATTAACAGGTAAATTGTGAAGGCAGCTAGCATCCGTGGTTTGGAAAAAAACCTCACAGCGGTGTCTCCCTCTTTCTCTCTCTCTCTCTCTCTCTCTCTCTCTCTCTCTCTCTCTCTCTCTCTCTCTCTCTCTCTCTCTCTGTCTGTCTGTCTGTCTGTCTGTCTGTCTGTCTGTCTCTCTCTCTCTCTCTCTCTCTCTCTCTCTCTCTCTGCTGTATTAGCCCTGGATCGTAGGCGGTAATTAGAGCCATTTTCCCTTCCTCTGATGCTTGATGGAGGCAGGATTCGGAAAGCCGGGGTGCCTGCAGAGAGGGACATTAAATCCCTCTTGTCGTTGTTTAATTGACTCAGCGTGTGGGTGTGTGGGAGGGGAGAGGGGAGAGGAAGGGGTTTTAATCCAGGGTGCCTGGCTGGGTTTAATTGCATGGGCAGGCAGGGAGGGGGGTAGGGTGCCAGGGGATTACCCTCTCATCCCCTCCCACAGAGGAGAGCTGGGTGGCGGGTTGCCCCCCCCTATGCTCCAGCCTCCTCCTGGAGCAACCTGCAGGTAGACTCAGAACCTCCACTGACGGAGAACTGACCTCTTCAATCCCAGTCAAGGACGGGCGCATTCAGGCTCTGGAGGTAGACAATAGTAATCCTTGCTCTGCACACTGGGGAAAAGAGAAATCGCTGATATTTAGATATCCGGTGAAATGAGACTCCTTGGAACCTGCCTCCATCAGCCGTACCTCAACCGTAGACATCCTGCCTCACAACAGGCCTGACCTGGACAGCACCCTGCTGTACTT
The DNA here is from genome assembly GCF_963692335.1 of Osmerus eperlanus. Taxonomy (NCBI): domain Eukaryota; kingdom Metazoa; phylum Chordata; class Actinopteri; order Osmeriformes; family Osmeridae; genus Osmerus; species Osmerus eperlanus. Next base: position 15,093 of record NW_026911647.1, read on the forward strand.
CTGAACTCTACTGTACTGTACTATTACTTCTGTTTAACCGGGACTGTGATGTTGATGTGGTCTTTCTTCTCTCTGAACGCTACCACGCGGTGATGGCCGTGTAGTTTGGGGCCGTGGTCGCTAGCCAGCAGGTTCTGTCTCCATGGAGATCTCTAAAGACTCCATTACCAGTGCGTGTGCTCTCCCTGGGCGAGCGAGCTTGTCCACACCAGGCTGTAATGAAGACGGATGAACTTGCTTTATTTGCTGATGCTGACAGGAAAGGCCTGTCTCGCCTGTGCTGCCATCCATCATCAAAGCGTGTATTCTCTAAAGGGGATGTTTGTGTGCGCTTGTGTGTTCACGCTTCTGTGTGTGTTTTTTTTTTGCTTACGTGCGTTTTGCGCACGTGTGTATGCCTGTGTGTTAGTGCGTAACCCTTTATTTTTGATACTGCACTACACACACTGTATATCATTTTCTAATATTGAATTTAGGAGCAGTCGGATGAGTAGGCGAAATAATCAATGATAATGTGTGGTGTGATCGCTTCTCTGCTAATTTACTCCCTCTTTCTGGTCTGTAAATCTGAGTCATCGCTTCCTACAGATGGGGGGGGGGGGGGTTCAAGGGAAATATAGATGAAATACATGACCTAATTAATGGACGAAGCGATAAGGATGGAAATATACGAGTATGACTCACCCCTCTCCGAGCCAGAAAGAGCGGAGGTCCCCCACGGGGCCCGCAGCCCGGCAGGACAGCCGGGGACTGGACGGTGGAGCGAGGCCCTACCAGTCCAGTCCAGCTGGGTTAATTGTCTTGACCTCCGTGGTACGGCATTAGCCAGGGCGGCTAACGCTAATGAGTTCGGTCCTCACTCACAGCTGCCAGCCGTGCTCTGGTGTCCATCCACTTTGGCAGAGATGGAGAGAGAAGAGAGAGACGAGCCCCGGTTACAACAGCAATCTGTCTCATTTATCAGGAAGCGCGAGGGGCCAGTGATAGTGCAGCACAGCTCAGCATCTGGGCTCTGCTGGCGTTGATTATCCAGAGATGTGCTTACAGTTAAACAATGGGAGCAGTCTGAGTGTGTGTGGGGAGGGGGGGGGGGGGGGGGGGGGGTGAGAGTGACAGGCTCTTCCACTGCTACAACTTCTGCCACGTGTGAGGACAAAGACACACACACACACAGTGCACGCAGGTACGCCCTCACACACTCACAGTGAATCACACCTGTGCTAGACTCCAGTGTCTCTTGCCATTGACAGCTCACAGCTGCTTTGTTAATTAAGCAGGCAGGTTCATGAGGGAGGTTAATTAAGCAGCGTGTCTCATCGCGTTCCCAGAAAGACTCTCTCTTTAGGGGGACACACACTTCACTTCTGTCTCTCTTCATACTCCGTTCCACATCCTTCCCATCTCCCCTCAGAGTGAGGCTTGAATAGGACTTCAACAAGCATAACATGCAGGGTTCGAAATATGGGGGGCTTGGGGGGGTTTGACCCCCTAATTAAGACTTGGACCCCCCCAAAAGAGGTAAAAACAACAGGTCGGGGGGGTTGATACATTTATATATCGTTCTAACCTGTAATCGTAAATATTACTTTACGCCCTGGAGAAGAAGTTGACCCCCAATTATCATTGTATAATTCGCACTCTGTTTCTAACCAACTAAACTAAAGAGAATCTTCCTGAGATTAACACATCCCACATCTCACATGACCACAATGTAACTTTTAAGTTAAAATAAACAATTAAAAAAATTAGCAAAAAATAGTTCTAAACAATAAAACGTTTTAAAAACTGAGCAGTTGTCCTTTCTCAAGTCTGTATTTTTTTTAATGCTTGGCTATGTTTGCTTTAAGCATTTGGCTCATTTGTCTCGCACTCTTAAAATGTGTTTTCATAATCTTTGCCTTTTTATTGGACAGTGAGAGAATGGAAGCAGGAGTGAGATAGCAATATTTATTTTTGAGGTTATGGAACACTTAGGCTTCCGAACACTAGATGGCGATAATGCATCATTGGTTGCAATCTGCCGTAGTCTACCCTCAGCCTCAGAAGAAAAATTGTGTCACGCAAAAAAAATATGTCAGCGTTCTTGATGTCCATGTTGTGGCTTCACTGACATGTTTCGTTCCTATAAGTTATCTGGGACGTTGTAGGTAACAAACAGTTCTGCTCCAAAGTCAAGTAAGTCAGATATGCTCGTGAAGGTGTTTTGGTCGTAGCAAGGGATGCAGGAATGAGTTCAACATAACAGGTGCAACCATCAAAGAGGAAAAGGGAAAGTTGTATTCTAATGATATTAAACGTGTAGTTATTAGTCTGTCTTTCGATAATACTGAGTTATTGCTGCCTCAGAGAATCTGGAGATTGTTTCTAATAGAGCTTGACTAAAATGTAATTCTCAAAACTACGATGTTTCCTCCTGTACATGAAGGCTATTGAGAGAGCAGCTTTTCCATCGACACAGTAAAGGGTTGTGTTTTGGTACGCAGATAGATGACGTCTCCATCATTTGGTCGTGTCTCTCTCAGGTGAAGTCGGTTAAGAACTATGAGAAGGCCCTGGAGTAGATGCACGAAAACCTCATCTATTGGCTTCGCTTCACAGCTTAACAGGGAGTCAGATGGCTGAGTGGTGAAGGATTTAAAGTATTTGTGTCTATTCCAATATGTAATGATGGTATTCAATGACACAAATCTGTGTTCTAGAAAGAGTGGTCTGGAGTCGCAGAGGTCCGATAATATCAGCTTTAATGCAGCAGTTGGAAAGTACAGAGCTCTGGGGTTGTCTAAGTTTCCCTACCCGCAACAGATTTTGGGCTGGTTCACGAAGTCCAACTGGCTATCTTTCCCTGCCCCAGCATATCATATACAATGCAATTGAAAACACAAGTATCAAAAAAGGGTTGAGCTTGTTCTCTCGTGCATCAGGGAGTTGTTCTTGCCTACGCGTCCCACCTGCTCGGGTGCCATCTCCACCCAGATTCAAGGTTGTTTCTGAAAATGAAGAGATAGAGACACAAAGAACAGCCTGCTTCCCACACTCAGTGTGAGACCCTATGTTTAAGCCTGAGCACACTTCTAAGTTTCATAAGACATAACTTTAATAAGCACAATACATAACTTTAAGACATGCATCCTTCATAAATCCTGTTGTTATATTCACTCGTGCACAGTGCCCGTGATGCATTCAGTGATTAAAATGCCACACATATTAATAACTGGGATTATAGATAGTGCCGTGCCCGATATGCAGCTGGTGATTACAGTTCTAGAATATGTGTTGTAATATATTATACATTCTTTAGTGGTTAGGGAGTCAGATGGCTGAGCGGTTAGGGAGTCAGGCTATTAATCAGAAGGTTGTTGGTTCAATTCCTGGCCGTGCAAAAATGATGTTGTGTCCTTGGGCAAGGCACTTCACCCTACTTGCCTCGGGGGGAATGTCCCTGTACTTACTGTAAGTCGCTCTGGATAAGAGTGTCTGCTAAATGACTAAATGTAAATGTAAGATCACTCAGTACCTCATCTGACAGTAAGCAACCATACCATCTTGTCTGAACACAAGCTTGGCACCCTGAAGTTTATGTAAGTTAAATATGCAATTTGTCATCCTGACAATAATGCCAAACTGGTTCCCCTCAGCAGAAAAGTGGAACGTAAAGAAGGTTAGAGTCTCGTCTGACTGTTTCTCATTTGTTTTATTTGTTAGCGCCTCAACAACTTATTTGTGCCCATAAAAATTGAAAAATTGAAAATACTTAAATGAGATGTATTATAACATTTCATATTCATAATATCTGCTTTGTAGGCTGATGTGATTCGCTATTAGTGTTATTTGTAATTTGTAGTAATTATGCTTTTTCCTTAATAAAGGAAAAAAAAAATCACAAAACCGACAAAAAAAAACATGAAAAGATTCAAGTTGTTGTGTGGTTATTTCCCTCAGTTTATGTAGTTGTGGATTGTGTTTAACATGATGTATTGGACAGTTAACTGAAGTGTGACAGGAAAAGAATGGAGAGGGAGGAAGACACAGAAAAGGGTGAAGGCTGGATTTGAACCCAGGCTGTTGCAGTACTGCCCCAGTCTTCAGAGCATGCACACTAACCCACTGAGCTAACAGGGAGCCCTGCTTTCTTCTGGTTTTCTCACACCTCAACTCTGCAGGTTGTTACCACTAGATAGTTCAATGTAAAATTTAAATGTTGAGTGGAGATTGTGATGATCCCTGATAGCTTAGTGGTTAAGGATGTGGGCTACTGTGTGAGGGGTCATGTGTTCAAATCTGTCTGAAGGATCTTCTTAGCTCAATTTTTGCTCTTCGACTTATAAATAAAACTCAACTTATAAATAAAACTGACAAAAGGTATTTCTTTTTAGAAGACTGTAACCTCAGCAAACTCTGCGACTTTCCAGATCCCCTCTGTCTTTCCTGGTGGGACAGTTGGGTACCTGGAAAGACAGTTGGGAGGGGATCTGGACAATCGGGGAGTGTGCTGTGGTTACAGGGATCTGGGCCCATGGATGTGTTTGGCACTACGCTCTGTGCTGGATTTGGACCCAGGTCATTGTGGTTTAGGCCCTTGTTCTCAATCCACTACACCACGGGTCCCCTGTCTATATACTTGGAAATAACATTATATATTAGCCTACCGTTTTTTAGGGGTAGGAATCTTTTGGTACCTCACGATTCGATGCTTGGGGTCACGATTCGATTGCAAATGTGGAGTTTAGCTTTCAGTGATGATCAAATTGTTTCATAATATTATGTTCAGTTTAAGTTTATTAGAATTCAGTTCCAAACTAAAATTAACTTGATGAATTATGCTATTATGTATATTATGCAGGCAGGTTCATGAGGGAGGTTAATTAAGCAGCGTGTCTCAGAAAGACTCTCTTTAGGGTGACACCCACTTTACTTCTCTCTCGCTCTCTTCATACTCCGTTCCACATCCTTCCCATCTCCCCTCAGACTGAGGCTTGAACAGGTGCTAAAGACTCCCGATCAGTGGCGGTTCTACATTGAATTACACCCAGGGCAAGACACCCTTCGCCCCTGCTCCCGATATACCTGTCCTTGTACCCGTGGCAAATTCAAATAACCTTGAAATGGGGGCAAACATCAGGAACAGGAAGATACTGACTAGAAGACTTTGGAACTGACAGAAAAATTCATTAAAAAACATGGGTATTTGAAGACATTTTAATAATAAATAATGTTTTAAAAATGACAATGTTCCCCCCCCCCCCCCCCCATTGTAAGACCATCAGTAATGGCCAACGCTGACATAAACCTCCTTAAACATGACAAACCCCAAACAAAGACTGGATTTCCCTACAGAAAGAGAACACTGCTGAATAAAACCACTGAATGACACTGACGAGACCCAAAGTTTGCTTCAGTCTTGACAGACAGTACGAGGCCTATAGGCACAGACCGAAGCTTCCGTCCTGGACATTCATCTTCGTCACGGCGTCCATCCTGCCAACAGTTCCTCCCTCTCTGTGGTGGGGGAATCTCAGCTGGAAGTCTTTTTGGAATCCGCTAAGGGACGCTGATAATTTCCCACCCGACAGATAACTGACACTCCCCCGCTCATCAACCGACGGTGCCGTCTTTAGCTTTATCTACGGAGAGATGAGAAGAAACCGGAGGGCCGTGTCTCTGTAGATAACGTTTCTCTCTCACAGTCCCCTTGTCCCTAACTCCCTAAGTGCATTTGAAGACGTGAGGGAAATATGTTCACCGCTTAACGACACTGACACAGCAGTTTGCTTCAGGATACACATCTGTGTGTCTTGCTGCTTTGGATGCCGCCTCCATCTGACTAGATAGAAACCGGGGCTCGCGCAAAACTCGGGTCAGCCGGAACGTTCTCGTCCCGTCGAGCAACCCCGGTAGAAGCAGAGCGATAAGAGCTGTCGTCTTATCGAACGCAGAAACCGATTTAAAAAGACTTGTCGTTGTCCCTCAGATAAGTCGGAACTTTGTATAGAATAATGGTTTAAAATAAAGTTTTTTAAGTGATTGTGCTTTTAAAACCAAAGTAGAACAAATAACGCACGTTGACAAGACCAACATCGATAACAAAACATTAACAGTGCATTACAAAAATACATAGAAAACAAACCGAAGATCGCATTGTAGCAATTTTGTGGCTGTAAAATGACTTAACAATTTACAAGATGGAGGGCATTGACAGCGACCAACGGCACTGGTTACAGTCAAATAACAGGGGAATCAGACCAATCAGACGTCTCTGTTTACACTCACAACAGCCAGCTAATGAGCATGGAGTTTACCTCACATCACGAACCAGCGTACCACAGTGCCGGTTAACCAATAACTCAAGTAGACAATGATCACATTGTACGTCAAACCAGAGACTGCACTGGCTCTGTCAAAATGGACACCTTTTTCTCACATTCTTTTTTAAGTTTTTTTTTTAAGATGAACATCAAATGAGAAATTGTAGTACGAAAAAAATCGATATTAAGTATTGTTCTGTTATTTTTTCTTCTGTTGATGATAGGAAAAGTCATTTACATAATCGTTGCAGAACTTCGATGTCATATCCTTCTCTTGAAATGAAGGATTGTGGGAGTTTCCTGTCCTGCTCCTCAGCTCCTCAGCTCTCCAGAAGCTGTTTATAAAATGCACGTTTAGAATCAGTATAAACAGTCACATACCTTTAACACACCTAATAACAACTCAACTGGGATACTATGCATCATGAAAATGAGTGAATCTCATTTTCATAAATGTATAATATTCTAGAATATTACACCATATATAGTATGTATACTATATATAGATATAAATACAGTACTGTGCATAAGTCTTAGGCATAAGTGTTAGTTTTCCGATGTTTTCGATTATTTAGTCTTTTCATTTACTTGCTTAAGATGTCATAAAAAAAATAATACTTGTGCTTATGACTTTTGCACAGCACCGCATGCTGAATTCCTCCACATTAACCCAGTATAAACTTGATCATGTCCTCATACAGTTGTGCTGACACAGCAATGGAGCCTCACCTCCAGCTCCTCCTGAGGCTGGAAGTCAGAGGGGGCCCTGCGGGGCCCTGGGCCCCCCTCCCCCCTCCTCCTGGGGCCCCCGGTCCCCCTCTGGCTCTGCAGCGAGGGGAAGGAAGGGCGGCTGTAGGGGGGGATGTCCTCCGAACCTGACACAGACACACACTCACACATTAGCTGGTCACATAGCGATCACCAACATTATACAGCGTGCTAAATGTCAGAAAGAACACAACACAGTTTGTAGGAATGAGCACCTAAGCAGGGAGAGGGCTTGGTGGGAGACCCAGTACCTGTGTGCAGCCTGGCCTTGCCTCCCCTCCTGAGCTTGTCCTGGGCTTGTCTCTCCACAGAGCTCTCCCTCGTCTTGTGGCCCCCCGCGCTCCCCCTCCGGCCCCGGGCCTCTCCAGAGCCCATCTTGGGCAGGGTGGCGCCCCGCACCTCGTAGCCCTCCCTGGAGGCATGGTGGCCGGGGGATTGCAGGGGCATGCAGGGGTCTGGGAGCAGAACAGACACACAGCCTCAGTCACACTTTCTGACTGTACTGCCAACCAGAAGCTCATTACAAATATTTTCGCGCTTCAACATGTGTGTGTGTGTGTGTGGTTCCTACCGTCGTGGTCGGGCGGGTGGCCCGGGGGGAGCGGGTGGCCCGGGGGGAGCGGGTGCTGCTTGTGTTTCCGGGGCGGTCTCTTGTGCTGGATGGCAGCGCTCATGTTGCTGTCGGTGGACAGGGGGCTGCTGGGACGCAACGGCCTTCGTCCTGGGAGGAAGAGGAGGACAGTCAGCATTTGTTTTGCATTTCTATGATTACATTCAAAATGATATTGTCCTCTATATATACACTGGAGTGTGTCTGTCCGGGTCTCACCGGGAACGCAGTCCTCCGGCAGACGGGCACAGCGCAGCGCCCCGTACTCCCCGGTGTGGCCGGCAGCCGGGGCGAAGTCTGCGTCGGTGAAGAAGGAGCCGTCGGAGGAGCTGACGGCGCTGGAGCGCCCAGACGAGGCGTTGTCCTCCTCGGACGCCGAGCCCCAGCCGTTGATCATGGAGCCCGTCACCGAGCTGTCCAGGTCTCCCACGCTGGACGCCGGTGTCTGCTCCAACCCCCGGAGGGGCAGCCTGCGTGGGGGAGGGTGCTGGCGGGGGTGGGGGTGGAGGTTCTGGTGGTAGTGACCCTGGGTCATCTCAGGGTCGGTTTCCAACTCACCTCCTTCCTCCTCCTCCTCCTCCTCCTCCTCTTCCTCCTGGCCGTCGGGTTCCAGGCCTGGAGGGCTGGAGATGTATCCGTAGGTGTGTGTGGGGGAGAGAGGTCTGGGAGGGGAAGGGGGGCTGGATGTGTGTTGCCTGCGGAGGGAGAGGACGCAACGATCAAACATGAACCCCAGAACTACAACACTGTAACCCGGCAACCGACACAGGAAGTGTCGGGGCTCAAACTGAGCCTTGCGTTGCTCTTCGTACATCTATATGTAAATGTAAGTGTGTTCAGCAGGCGTGGTGTGTGTGGAGAGGGGCCTACCTGCTGTGGCTGGCCCCGTTCAGAAGGCCGTGGTGCAGCTCGCCCTGGGGGGAGGGGGTGAGGGTGGCCGTGGACTGGTGGCCGTACGACACGGTGGGGGAGGAAGCCACGCCCCTCACAGGGGGGGTGGGACACCTGTCCCCCTGCTCCTCCCCCCCCCCCTCCTCCTCCTCCTCCTCCTCCTCCTCTTCTTCCTCCATGTGGTCCTGGTGCAGGAACATCCTGGGGGGCAGCATGGGGCAGGAGCTCACATGGGGCAGGTCTGGGGTGAACCTGGGTGGGGGGGGGGGGGGCAGGAGGGAGAGGGTCATATCTGTATCTGAGTACAGTATATTTTCTGTGTGTGTGAACAATGTATCAGTGTGTGTGTGTGTGTGTGTGAACAGTATGTGTGTGTGTGTGTGTGTGTGTGAACAGTATGTGTGTGTGTGTGTGTGTGTGAACAGTATGTGTGTGTGTGAACAGTATGTGTGTGTGTGTGTTATTCACCTCTTGTCCATGGGCAGGGAGTATTCGTCACAACTCCTGCTTGGTGGAGGGTTGACGGGGGGCGGGGGCAGAGATTCACCCCAGCTCACTGCACTCTGCTTGGGCAGTTTGGGCGTGCGAGTCCCCTTCTTATGACCCTGGCTCCCTGTAAGGACAACACACCAAACACACTTAGCTCACACGTTACCTGATTTGGGATGGGAATTGCTGGAACTGTGTGTGTGGGTGTGTGTGTGTGTCTCACCGGAAGTGCTGTTGCTTCCCCTGTCTGAGCTGTGATGTGACCCTCCAGTGCTGTGGTCATGAGCCTGGTTGAGGGCCTGGTTGTGGGGCTGGCTGTAGGGTATAGTGGCCTGCATGGGCCCCTCCCCTCCTCTGTAGTGGTCTGGAGGCAGAGCAGGAGGATTAGACTACCTTGGTGAGTCATCGTCCTAGAGGTCTGGACATACGCTCAACCACCCCTCTGACACACACACACACCTGCAGAACCACACACACCTTTGTTGAGGCGGTTCTGCTCCAGGATGTTGTACTGGGGGTTCATGTCCCTGGTCCTGGGGGGCTGGATGGGGGGCTGGCCCCAGCAGCGCAGGTCAGGGGGGCCCCCGGCCCCCCCGCCGGCCCCCTTGTTGAGGATGTTGGACTGGATGAGCTGGGTGGTGGCGTAGGGGGTGGGCTCGTACGGGGTGGGGGGCAGGGGGGCCCCGGGGCCCAGGAAGCACAGGCTGGGGTTGTTGAAGGTGGTCAGCTCGTTGAGTTTGTTGGTGAGGTCCACGTCGCTGTAGACCGCCGAGTCCGACTCCAGTACGCCCCCGGCCTTGTCCAGCTGCCCGCCGTAGTTGGCGATGCAGTCGGCTGGAGGAGCCAATCACAAGGGAGGGGAAACACGTCAGCCAATCACACCGGACGTCACTGCCCTGAACCTCTGTCATAGGTCTCTGTCTCTAAACCTATCTTTGGTTCTGTATCCTCGTATCCAACTGTGATTGGCCCTGCCCCCTGCCCTGCCCGCTGCCCCCTGCCCTGCCCCCTGACCCCTGCATGTACTCACCTGGGCGGCTGTAGGTGGTCATGTTGCTGTCGCTGGTGCCGTTGCCCGTGTTGCAGCAGTTGATGCTGCAGTCCTTGTGGTTGGCGCAGGCGTTGGGCCACGAGTCCGGAAGCCAGGGCTGGTTCACCGAATCCCCCATATTCAGGAGACCAGGCCTGTCACCACACACACACGTCAACACGCAAGCCTGACATCTCCCTCTCACCAGGAGCCATGAGAGAACCAGGTATTGGAAGTAAAGTCTATTTCTCTTTCTGTGTGACAGGGAGAGCACTCCCCCTGGTGATTGAGGAAGGTCAGTGCACTGACCAGCCTCATCAAAATGCTCACATGTATATTTTCCTCGTTTAGCAAACGCTTGTGTCCAAAACTAAACACTCCTCCCCAGGTTTCCGAAACTATTTTCTCTGAGTTGAGTGGAGTTTTTCCTTGTCTTCCTTGAGGGTTTTTGTTGGCTGAGGGGCAGTTCTTTGGGCATGTATGAAACCGTCTTTGACACTGCTTGTAAAAAGGGCTATACGAATAAAACTTGATTTGATATCAACTATCCATACAGCCTGGTGAGGACTGAGAATGTTCTGAGTAATGGCGGAGGACCCTTACCTGACAGCACTGCACACCGACTCCCCCCCCCTCTGGTAGGCCACTGAAACACAGACGGGACAGTCCTTAGACCACAGCAGGACACACTGTCCAAACACAGTCCACACACTGTCCAGGGAAGCACAGGAGAGACAGGCCTGGACGGCAGGGCCAACATGGCTGCCAGGCTGTTTTGATGTGTCATTGTTTACTCGCAGAGAGCTGTCCTTACACAATGGCTGACTCATGCAGCGATCATAACTGATACTGTAGGTACATGCTGATTGCCGTGAGTCATACACACACAAGTACCCTGCCCCAGGGGCACTAGGTGTTGAGAGGTGTACATAAACACTAGAGCAGACCGGATCAGTGTGAGAGCTTGTTAAACGTGATCCCTGCCCCCCAGCGTAACAAAGGCCAGCGCTTCAGTCCAACCCCGGCTCCTGCATGAGTCACTTCAACAACCTGGATAAATACCTCTCACCTCCAGACTCCTCCTGAACGAGGACTGACCACATGGGAAGGGGGGGAGGGGGCAAGGGGGCAAAGTCTGTTGTGACTGGCTAACCTCTTGTCACAGAGAGAGAGAGTGACTCAGTGTTTTAACATGTCCTCATCTCAAACCGTAGCCGAGCAGGTGTCAACATGAATAAACCGTCTAACTATGCAGCAAGTGAGAAGTTTTTGTGCTGTGTGTATCTCTAAGCGCTCACAACTAGTCCGATCCCATCTCTACAAATCCTCTACTTCAAGTTCTACAGTTTATATCAAGTTCTACTTGTATTCACAGATGATAATCCTGGAGCGCAGAGTACAGTACGTTCTTTACAGTCGAGCACGTTATCACGTACCTGTGGGTGTGAAGGTGAAGGACGGGACTGTGGAGGGAGGAAGAGGGAGGAGGAGAGAGGACAAGGAGAGAAGGAGACAAGTTATTTATTGCATTTTTGTTCCCCACAAGGGTAGCTGAACAAGCACACACACACACACACATCCAGGTGATCCTGCTCTATCACTAGTTGTTCCCAGTGGGCACACCTGGTGTTGTGTGGTAACGGGGGTCAGCCGGGAGTCAGGGCAGAGAGAGAGAGGGGCCACCAGAGGTAGCTGACAGAGCTACAGGCTGACAGGCCAGCCGATAACTGGGTTAGAGCAAGCAGCGCCACCCTGCAAATGAGCTGCTAAATGTCAGCCTGTGAATGTCAGCGTGATCTGGGAGGGGACAGACAGACGTTTTCTCGTCTCTCGTCTTTGAGCTCTCCGAGTCGCCAGCAAGATTAGACCAATCAGATGTCATCTGGTTATGTGGCTCGTGGGGGGCTGGAGATGAAAGCTGGAGACCAGCCGGCTTGTCACAGCCAACACGTCTGACAAGTCTGAATGTGAGGCGGATAGAGGGGGTTATTCCTCTCACACAGAGGGCTCAGGCTTCTCTCTCACTTGTCAGTCCCTGGCTGGGTTGCCAGGTTGGACTAAGTCATTTTAATGTTGCCAAGTTGGGTATGTATACTTAATGTTGCCAGGTTAGGTAAGTATACTTAATGTTGCCAAGTTGGGTATGTATACTTAATGTTGCCAGGTTTGGTAAGTATACTTAATGTTGCCAGGTTAGGTAAGTATACTTAATGTTGCCAGGTTAGGTAAGTATACTTAATGTTGCCAAGTTGCCACACACACACACACACTGCCCCATACACACACACACTGCCCCTCCCACGCACACTGCCCCTCCCACACACACACACACTGCCCCCACACACACACACTCCCCCCCCCACACACACACTGCCCCACACACACACACACTGCCCCCCCCACACACACACACACTCCCACACTGCCCCCCCCACACACACACCCACACACACACTGCCCCCCACACACTCACACACACTCCCACACACACACTGCCCCTCCCACACACACACTGCCCCCCCCCCACACTCACACACACTCCCACACACACACTGCCCCCCCACACACACACCCTTGCGGATGCCGGCGTAGCTGCTGCTCAGGCCGCTCCTCTTCTTGCGGTGGCGGTACAGCCACACGCTGAACACCATGAGCACCAGCCAGCAGGTGGCGCCGATGCCAGCGATGAACGCCGGCTGCTTGACCACGTCAGAGATCTGGGACAGCGTGTCCCTGTCCTCCCAGCTCTCCATCATCTGACCTGCATAGTCTGAGGGAGAGGAGGGGAGACGAGACACACTCTGCTTTACAAGTATGTTCCAGATAACAGATCAATACCTGCTGCAGATGAAAGCATGGACAGCCAGACCTGAGGAGGGTCAAAGCTGATACATTAGAGAGAAGAAGCCAGCTACAACAAGGAAACAGGATACGTGAATCCAGCTCTGCTCCCTCTAGACAGTCCTGCTCTCCACATCAGAGAGAGAAGGAGCTGGTCTGGAGGGGAGCTGGTCTGGAGAGGAGCTGGTCTGGATGGGAGCTGGTCTGGAGAGGAGCTGGTCTGGAGAGGAGCTGGTCTGGATGGGAGCTGGTCTGGAGAGGAGCTGGTCTGGATGGGAGCTGGTCTGGAGAGGAGCTGGTCTGGATGGGAGCTGGTCTGGAGAGGAGCTGGTCTGGATGGGAGCTGGTCTGGAGAGGAGCTGGTCTGGATGGGAGCTGGTCTGGAGGGGAGCTGGTCTGGAGGGCTCAGTGCCTGGGTGGTCTGTGAACTAGTTCTAGTCACCACAGCTTCATGAGCAGCAGAGCGTGAGACCAGAGGAGATCGACACAGGGTTAAACCTTCGATCCACACACCTCTTCTGATTGGTCTTTGGTCTGCACCCTCTTGTGATAGGCCCAAGCCTCTGGCGCCATCTCCTGTTCATGTTCTAATTGTGTTTATCTAATTCTGTGAATTGGACACTTGACCATGTTTGGCGTGTGGTCAAAATGTTCATCCTCCCTGTGTTTTTGCCGCCTGTGCAGTTATCACAAGGCATTTACACACACAGAAAGGTTTGGCCACCATACAGGTATCAATCAATCAATATTTATCAATAGAGAATGTTTAAAAACAACGTTGGCTGAAGTGCTGTACAGGAGGTACAGTTAGGTCAAGTAAAAGGTATGAAGTCATAAACACACAGAGTTTAGTGCTTTAGTGTGCTGATGTCACCTGAGGTTGACCCCTGGACAGGAAGCTCACCTAGCTGAAAGAAGGTGACATCACTCTTCACCCCCGGCCCCGCTCCGTTGCTAGCGGCAACCTCCACGCTGTAGCGTATTCCCGTCGCCACGCTGGGGATCACCACGGAGAAGGTGGAGCCGTCCACCGTCCGGTTGACGTGGTAACGGCTCTCGTTGCCTAGGCACCAGATCTGTGGGTGTGGCAGAACAGTGACGAGCAACGTCAGGGAACAAGGGAAAGACTAACATAATCAGGAAGTCAAACCGTGTTTCTTGAATGGTGCCATA
>NW_026911648.1:0-25000 GCF_963692335.1 Osmerus eperlanus
GTCTGGAGGGAGGAGGAGGAAGGGTTAGGGTTTTTCAATCCGGGGCGTGTAGCTTTCCTCCACAGCCCATGGACAACCAAAGGGATATCGAGAGTGAGGTGGGAGGGGAGTTTGAAACGGCCTTCAGTGGAGGCCTGTGCTTCTGCTCCTGTGCTGTGACTGACCGGACCTCATGGTGCTCATAGGTCTCCATGGTGTTACTGTCTCTGTGTGTGCTGTGGGGGGTCTCCTCACATATAACCATGTGTCTGTCTGTCCCTCTGGCTGTTTGGCCTGGAATCAAATCTGTCAGGCCTGCTCCCTGTCTTCCTTACTGTCGAGTCTTCTTGTCGTACGTGTTGGCTGAAAGGGCTGATTATAGCATCTGGTTGTATACCACCATACCGGAAAGCAATACACATATTCCACCGAGATTCAGTGTCGTTGCTAGACACTAGCCATGTGGCTAACTCCTCAGTCCAGGCCTCTATCCATCATCCAGGATATCAGCCTGTCTCACTTGACGACGATTAGAACTAGGCTGTAGTCCAGACTAGTTCCTAGTCCGGGCCAAGGTCCTGTGATTGTCTGAGGTCTATTGAAGATGTAGCAGTTCTATCTAGGAGTGGTTTCATGTTACTTGCCAAAGCCTGTTGATTATTTAGTGTGTGTGTGTGTGTTTACCTATAGAGAATGACAGCATGCTGGTTAGGTGAGAGGCATCTGTAGCCTGTTTCATCTTAGCCTCCCTCTATGTAACCTGCCTCTACTGTAACCTCCATATACTGCAGCTTCCATCTACTGCAGCCTCTCTACTGCAGCCTCTCTCTACTGCAGCCTCTCTCTACTGCAGCCTCTCTCTACTGCAGCCTCTCTCTACTGCAGCCTCTCTCTACTGCAGCCTCTCTCTAATGCAGCCTCTCTACTGCAGCCTCCTCTCTACTGCAGCCTCTCTGTACTTCAACCTTTCTACTGCAGCCTCTCTACTGCAGCCTCTACTGCAGCCTCTCTCTACCTGCAGCCTCTCTCTACCGCAGCCTCTACTTGAGTGAGAGGGATGAGAGGTTTCTCTACAGATGGGCGCTAGCCTTAATGCTAGGATACTGCCATAGGGGAGGGGGGGGACCCTATATCCGCCATGCTCTCTGATTGACAGGGGAGACTATATCCAGCCACATATCCCGTATATAGGAACACGTATAGCTCATGTATAGGCCTACTGTAGACCACGGAGGAAGTCCCATTGGAGCTCCAGGTGTGTTGTTTTTGTTTGTTTGTGTTGCCTTGCCAACAGTGTGTGTGTACCGTCTGCCACAGCCCAACCAAGGGGGGCCCCACTGTGCCCTACCAGAGAGGCTCCTGGGAAGTGTAGTCTCTTTCGAGGGAGGAAGGTCGAGTCTTTTTGCTACGTGTGCGTGCAAGTTAGTTCTTTTTCTACCGTATCCTGAAGCCTTCGAGGTGCTTCTGAGAAGAGGCCCGGTCTGACTCGTGTCTCTGTTGCATGGGGGCTGCCTGCTGGGTTTTGTAACGTCGTGTAAACTACCATTCATGTGTGTCTGTGTCGTCTCCCCCCCCCCCCCCTCCTCCTTTTGTCTGATTCTACGTCTCCGTCGTCTCTGTGGATTCGCACGTCCTGCCTCTCCACTCCTGGCACTGTTTTAGTTAGTGATGTCGTGTCATCGCTGTGTTTACGCTGGAGTTTCTGGTCACGCAGTAAACGTTTGTACGTGGTCAAGCGCCTGTAGTCAGGGGTGACAGTCCCTCACAAGCGCCTGTAGTCAGGGGTGACACTCCCTCACAAGCGCCTGTAGTCAGGGGTGACAGTCCCTCACAAGCGCCTGTAGTCAGGGGTGACAGTCCCTCACAAGCGCCTGTAGTCAGGGGTGACAGTCCCCCTCACAAGCGCCTGTAGTCAGGGGTGACACTCCCTCTCACAAGCGCCTGTAGTCAGGGGTGACAGTCCCCCTCACAAGCGCCTGTAGTCAGGGGTGACACTCCCTCTCACAAGCGCCTGTAGTCAGGGGTGACACTCCCTCTCACAAGCGCCTGTAGTCAGGGGTGACAGTCCCTCACAAGCGCCTGTAGTCAGGGGTGACACTCCCTCTCACAAGCGCCTGTAGTCAGGGGTGACAGTCCCTCACAAGCGCCTGTAGTCAGGGGTGACACTCCCTCTCACAAGCGCCTGTAGTCAGGGGTGACAGTCCCTCACAAGCGCCTGTAGTCAGGGGTGACACTCCCTCTCACAAGCGCCTGTAGTCAGGGGTGACAGTCCCTCACAAGCGCCTGTAGTCAGGGGTGACACTCCCTCTCACAAGCGCCTGTAGTCAGGGGTGACAGTCCCTCACAAGCGCCTGTAGTCAGGGGTGACACTCCCTCTCACAAGCGCCTGTAGTCAGGGGTGACAGTCCCTCACAAGCGCCTGTAGTCAGGGGTGACACTCCCTCTCACAAGCGCCTGTAGTCAGGGGTGACAGTCCCTCACAAGCGCCTGTAGTCAGGGGTGACACTCCCTCTCACAAGCGCCTGTTGTCAGGGGTGACAGTCTCTCTCACCAGCGCCTGTAGTCAGGGGTGACAGTCCCTCTCACAAGCGCCTGTAGTCAGGGGTGACAATCCCTCTCACAAGCGACACCCTGAGGAGACCTAGGTACTGATCCTGGGGCCACCCTGCCCTGCGAGGATGGTCTTAAAACGGTTGTCTTAGTCTGGGAACAATCTCGCCCCTCTCGCTCCCCCCCCCCCTCTCGCTCCCCCCCCCCCCTCCTCTTAAGAGAGTGTGCTACTGATATGAAGACGCCAGCCATGAAATAGGTGGATCATGAACCTGCAGTGGAGGTCTGATAGGGTATAGATGTTATGAGACTCTCTCCATCGCCCCCTGGTGCCAGGAGTGCTAGCTCACTGTCGCTAGGTTTCACAGGGCTCTTGTGCCTTCACCAAGAGTCTTCCAGCTCTGTTTTCCAAGTGCTTTTAGAAACGATATGTATAGCATATATCTTTGTACTTAAAAAAAATAGATATGTATATATAGATATATATTTAAGACGTTTTGAATTCTTGTCAAACCTATTTTTGTAGCTGCAGGGAGAGCGTAGGAAGGGCAGTGTCACAGCAGTTGGGGCGGGGTGTGACATGGGAGAATGTTGGGAAGGAATGCTGTTGACTGTGCGTCCTGATCCACCGTGTTGAATCATCATTCAGTACTAACCGTCCATCACCCCCCCATCGCCTTTCCTTCTCCCCCTCACACAGCAGGCGGGGGACGCAGGGGGGGTGCGGGGGGGACATGCCACCACACCAGGTATCCAGAAAGACTAGCAGTTGCTAAGGGATGATTAGCTGTGGATTTCAAATGAGGGGAAACCTAAAAAAAATTGAAAGAACAGTGTCATCTTCTCTCCTGCCATTGATGAGTGTTAATCGCAAAGCATGTCTGGTCCTGGATCTGCCCCTGAGGGCAACGTTGATCTCAGAGTGATGGGTATGGCCAGGTCTGGGATCAACAGCCCCCCCCCCCCCCCACACACACACACACACACATGCTCTCCTGACCCCTGACCCCTGTCATTGCTGCTTCCAGATCGTGGAGCGACACGGAGCCCATCTACTCCAGCGACCTCAGCATCCTGACGCTGTCACCCATCGAGGCCTCCCACGCCTGAGCTAGCAGGGAGCGCAGAGGCGTTAGCCCCCGTCCCCCCCGCCCCAGCTAGCCCTGATGCTAGCACTGACGCCAGTCCTGGCCAGCGCGCACTACAACCCTTTGCCACTAGCCCCTCCACATAAAGAGAGAGACTGCTCGCCAGACCTCAACTTCACTGATCACGTGACTGCCTTGCTGACCAATCAGTGGACAGCATCCTTCTGAGCCCACAGGCTCCGAGGCATAGAGGTGGACCACCCGGCCCCTCCCACACGGCCCTGGCCCCACCCACCCGGCCCTGGCCCCACCCACCCGGCCCCTCCCCCACAGCCTCGCCACCCTGTCACAAAGGGACAGATGTTCACATAGGAAACGACCACGCCGTACCAAAGACCAAAGGACTGGTGGGACTGGACAGGTAGAGAAACTGTCTTAATATGTTGTGCCTGTAGGTTAGCTTAGCTTCCTAGCCTGACTATACCTCGCTGCTTGTCCCTCCTCTTCCTTGTCTCCGACCCCCCCCCCCCCCCCCCCCTCCCAAACCTCTCTCCTTTCCTTCTTTCATTGCTTCTGGAGGAGACCTTTTTATAAGCCATATTTTCAGACGGGTCGCGACCTGATTTTCCCAGGTGTGTTGACACGAGAGCAGTTTTTTCTGAGCCCTGAGGTTTGTTCTGGGATCCGGAACGCCTTGTCTTCTTCACACGCAGACCTCCGAGGTACACTGACAGGTGAATGTCCCTCTAGACAGAAGCTTCCGGGAAGAGAAGTATGAGAGTAGATGTCAAAGGAAAAAACAAACATGGGAATACGACGCTTTTGCACATTGTCATTGTCCTCGTCTGAGTGTCACAGTTCTGTTTTCTTTGTTTATGTTTTCTCAAATCATGGCCTGTCATAATCGAAGTCATTGGAATCACGTTCTTGTTCATTTTTATGTTTGTTGTTGCTGTGTGTATCTCAGTTCTGTTACTAACCACTCGTTCATTGTGTGTGTGTGTGCGTGCAGTTACGTGTGGGTAATAGATTTCTGGTTGAACGCAGGGTGACACCAGACTGACTGACTGGTGTTCTCTAGGGGGAGGATCTAGTGGGGTTACCAAGACAACCGTTTTAAACTCGCCATCAGTCATGACACCATGACTCACACACACACACACACACACAGAGGCCATGCTGGAACAATATGGCCATGGTACAGGAGGTGGTTACTGTGGAGTCATGGTTACTGTGGAGTCATGGTTACTAAATGAATGCTGTTACTGTTCCTATGTGCAGCTCTGAGTGAGACGCAGAAATGTTGAAGGAATCAAATCAGTGAAACTAGTTGTAAACGTTTTCTTGCACGGTACCAGCAGCTCAACAGAGATATCACCCTGAGATCATAGCCACAGGTGTAACCGATAAGGAAGTTTAGAAATAAATATATTTATTGAGGTACTTATTTTCTCAAATTATGTTGTATGCATATCTGTTCATTCTGTTTCCTCATGAGGCATTTCAAACCATGTCTTTGGTTTGAAAGACATGTTGTCGAGAAACCGTATTTGGTTGACACTTGGTACAGAAGACAGTTGAAGAATGTATGTCAGTGTTTCTGAAGAATCCATATTCATTGTGGCAATAAACCTCCAGCTGCACTAGAACCATCTTGAAGCAGGTGTTTGTGTTCTTCCTCCTGATCATGTTATGTTACAATAACCTCTATATCCTGTCTGTCTGCACATCCTTGTCATTGCTTATGTTTATCAAAAGTCTATTTACTGAATAAATACATTTTTAAGAAAACCAATTCAGAGCCAAGTGTCATTTCCTGTTGGAGATGCCAATGAAGACTTTGTTTTGGTGGGTATTGCATGAATAGTCCTGAGACTAACTACTGTTACAAGGTTCTTGCAGGTTTCAGTAAGTCAAATTTAAGACCTTTTTAAGACATTTAAAAAGGTCACATACGAATCGCGTCTTCTAGCGATTCAATTATTATTTTATTTTTTGTGAGCATATATTGAATCGCAATTTGTTTAGCGAATCGTGACCCTAAGAAGAATCTAATCGTGAGGTACCAAAAGATTCCCACCCCTAATAGAGACAGTAAGCTGTACATTTCTGTTTAATATTTAACCGTGTTGCAGAAATAAATACGTCTATTCAAGAAAAGTCTACTTATCGTCACTATTTTGTGAACGAGTTCCTAGAAATCCTTCAGCAAACTTTCACTTGTTTTGTAAGTATGATTAGAAGGCACAGAGTATTCTGTTTTATAACTTGGCATTAGCAGAAACAAAACCTATGTTATCCTTTGGCATTTAGTAGTGTCATAAGGGCAATTACACCGTCTTGTAGAAAGTAACTGCAGGAACCCTCTGTGGCTCAGTGGGTAAGCATGTGTACCATTGAGTCTACTGCCGAACACAATACCCCTGGTTCAAATCTCACTCAAACCAATTGCTAATTAGTTTAACTGATATCAGTTAAGTAATATATATGTTATTTCCAAGTATATAGAAGGGGGACCCCGTGGTGTAGTGGGTTGAGAACAAGGGCCTAAACCATAACGACCTGGGTTCAAAACCAGCACAGAGTGCAGTGCCAAACAAATACATGGGCCCAGATCCCTGTAACCGCAGCGCACTCCCCGACTGTCCAGATCCCCTCTCCCAACTGTCTTTCCAGGTACCCAACTGTCCCACAAGAAAAGGCTCAACCAAGAGTCTAAGAAATTTACCTTTTATCAGTTTTATTTATAAGTCGAGTTTTATTTATACGTCCAAGAGCAAAAATTTAGCTGCAAGAAGATCCTTCAGACAGATTTGAACACAAGACCCCTCACACACTAGCCCACATCCTTAACCACTGAGCTATCAGGGATCATAACAATTTCCACTCAACATTTAAATTTGACATTGAACTATCTAGTTGTAACAACCCACAGTTAGGGTGTCAGAAAACCAGGAGAAAGCAGAGCTCCCCTGTTAGCTCACTGGGTTAGTGTGCATGCTCTGAAAGCTGGGGCAGTACTGCAACAGCCTGGGTTCGAATCCACGTTTTAAATAGTTTATTTTAACATGAAAGTTCCATTGTTGTCATGTGAGATGTGGGACTTCACCTTCACATAGTTTCATAAATCAGAGTTTCTGCAGGTTTCAGTAAGTCAAATTTAAAGATGCTGTAAAGCAGAACTGAACTTTAAAGTTCATCACACCACAGAAGGGTTTGTTAACTAACTATCCAAATTCGAATAAATAAAAAAACACTGACAAGTGGACATTAAGAAACTTTTTTTTTTATTACAGTATCCGACCCATCTAATAACACATAGAAAAGCCATTGTTTAAGAAACCAAACTCTACAAGGAAACATGAATATACATCCTGTAGGTACTGGATGAGTGACCTCAAATCACACGAGTTAGTAGACAGTCATCATTATCACCACAAACATCACAGGAGTATGGATGAGCCTTCCCATCCTGACCAGTGTGCGCATGCTGACGAGCTCATACGGTCAACACAATGACCCCAACGTCACATGACAGGAGAAGTGATGAGTCACGTTGGGGAGGGTCAAAGAAAGCAGGCCGATCGTGACGACTGGCCCATCAGACTAATCAACCAATCAGGAGGACTCGGTTTTAAAGCCGACGGCTGATTTGTAGATCATTAGAACGGCAGAGGAGCTATACCGTCGCTACGGTCTCCCCTCCTGACAGGCCTGGAAGATGTGGCGATGAATGACGGACACAACACAAAAGGAGGCAGAGGAGGGAAGGGTAGAGGAAGAGAGGCAGGGTAGAGGAAGGGAGGCAGGGTAGAGGGAGAGAGGCAGGGTAGAGGAATAGAGGCGGGGTAGAGGGAGAGAGGCGGGGTAGAGGGAGAGAGGCAGGGTAGGGGAAGAGAGGCGGGGTAGAGGGAGAGAGGCAGGGTAGAGGAATAGAGGCGGGGTAGAGGAAGAGAGGCGGGGTAGAGGGAGAGATGCATGTTTCATCAGATACCGTGACAGGATCCGTCACTCAAGTATAAGACGGAGAGAAAGTGCACTTGGCGGAGGAGAGAGTAGAAAAGTCCAAACTAATCTACCGTTACAGCACGTCATTCCATCAGAAACTGGAGATTAGAAAAACTAAACAAAAAGGTAATACTTTGAAATCTACACCGCCATGCTTTTTCTCCTGGCATGTGAAAGGCCTCTGTACACGTTGATCCCTATAGACCGGTAGTGCATCCCCCATTGGGTTGTACAGCATTGGGCTAGTCCCATCTCCTGGAGATGTTTACACAATTGCTCCAGTACACCTCAGTCCTAATGGTTTGAATTAGAATGTTGACATACTGTACCTGTGTCGAATCACATTTGAAAATCCTAATCTGCAAAGTGACACAACATTATGAAGGATTTAGGCTAAGAAAAGAAAACATCTAGAAGACGCAGACCCAGTTTAGGGTCTGCGGTTTCTACAGTAACGTTATTTCTCCCACACACACACACTGGCAGCTGTGTGTGTGTGTGTGTGTGCGTGTGTGTGTGTGTGTGTGTGTGTGTGTGGGGGGGGGGGGGTTATTCTTCGCTGTCCTCTTCCTGCTCAAACTCCACCAGCGCCGCGTGCCGATTGGCCTGGGAGCCCTCCTTGAAGAAGACCTTCTTGATCACCCCAGCCTTGGGAGCCCGGATGGTGTGCTGAGAGGAGGGGAGAGATGCCTTCACAACACGCTCCTCACGTACAAATGGAAGTGCCTGTTAGAGTGTGTGTGTGTGTGTGTGTGTGTGTGTGTGTTTGTGGACTGAGTCAGGAGCACACAATCTGACCCCGTCAGGGCCCCTGAACTCACCTCCATCTTCATGGCTATCATCATCATCAGAGGATCTCCCGCTTCCACCTTGTCTCCAGCCTTCACCAGCACCTGAGGACAGATGGAGAACCTTCAGAACCTTCACTCGGCTCAGGCCACACACACACACACACACACACACACACACTGTTCGCTCCGCCCCATCCTTCCAGGGTTCAAGTTCAACTTTATTGTCACGTGTATTACCGACAAACTGAAACCCTCTCCCCGCCTTAACACAAAAGGGAGCCATCACCCCTTAACGACCGCCACAGACCTACATAGACACGTCCACAGTGGGGCTCTCTGCTTTCCGGAAGTCTCTCTGAGACAGACGGGAGGAGGCGTACGAGACTGAGGTACACCAGGAGTCGTTACCTTCTCGATAGTGCCGGTCATGGGGGCCAGGGTGCCCCCCTGGGCCCCGGAGCCGCTCACCCCCACCAGGTGCTTGGGCACAGGCAGGCTCACCTGGGCACTGCCCTCCTGGGGGCAGGGGGAGGGAGAGAGTTAGACACACTTGAATACACTCTGGCTAGTGTAGGAAAGCCAGACAATCAAAGTCTACGCTTTCAAGCTAAAATGTCTCTGAGGAACCTCTTCTTGGGAGGTGAGGGTAGAACCTGCTATGTACTAAACCATGGTTCTAGAGTACGAGAACCTTCTCGCCGAAGCACGGTTCTGGCGGCGCGAGGACGTACCATGGAGAACAGGTGGACGGTGTTGTCCAGGATGACCAGTTTGGGGCGGGACTTGACCCCGTCGACGGAGCAGTGGAGGAACGTGGCTCCTCCCTCCGTCTCCACCTCTCCCTTCACGTGGAACAGCTGTCCTTCAACCTGGGGGGCGGGAACCACATGTGAAGCACACGCCAAGGTCACACGCCCGGCGCCTCACGCGCGATGACAGGACGCATCGTGGGAACATACCTCCATACTGAAGGTCCCGTCGGGTTTGTATGTAACAACCAGCTCCACCTCTGTGGACACACACACACACACACACACAGGGGTTAAAACATTTGAGAGAAGCCAACTTCACACCCATTTTTACACTAATCTCTAATATTACACTAATCTCTCTACAACACGCCAAGACGTTCCGGCGCTGACAGTGAGATATGAAGATGGCGCCGTAATGACTTGTAGAAAGGGTATTTATAGCCACAAGTCGTGCACCTAATTCGCTCGAA
The DNA here is from genome assembly GCF_963692335.1 of Osmerus eperlanus. Taxonomy (NCBI): domain Eukaryota; kingdom Metazoa; phylum Chordata; class Actinopteri; order Osmeriformes; family Osmeridae; genus Osmerus; species Osmerus eperlanus. The sequence goes on from NW_026911648.1 coordinate 9,639, forward strand.
ATGAGTATGTCTTCATAAAGACCCACTAATCACCTCCTCCACGTTACCGCACTCAATATTCATGAAGTCATCCCGGCAACGTCAACTCTCTCCCACTCTGTTCCTGCCTCAGAGTTTAGAGGGAACTTTCCAGTGTTATGAGTCATAGGAGTTGTGAAGGTGTGTGTGTGTGCAGACTCACTCTTGTCCCCAAGTTGCAGGGTCATCTTCCTGCTGTACAGAATGTTCAGTCTCCTCCCACTACTGGAGGCAAACGGGCTGAATGGATCTGCAGCGAACAAACAAACAAACAAGCAGCGTTGGAACAGATGTCATCAAGCTCTCAAAACGATAGGAGGAGGATGAGGAAGAAACCCAACCACGGTAACCAATCACAGGACCCCATCCAGATCTGCATATTCCATCTGAACCCCACGTGAAGACCTTCCTCCCACCCCCCCTCACCCCTCCTCACCGCCGGAGGCGTGGGCGAAGTCCCGGGTGTGGGCCCTCTCCCGGAGGATGAGCCCCAGGGCGGCCTGGCACAGCGTGGCCCGGGACGGGGCTCGGGGAGCGGGGAAGAGGTCGGCGTAGTGCTGGGGGATGAAGCTGGTGGTCACGTTCCCCGCCTCGAACTCGGGGTGGCCGGACAGACTCAGCAGGAAGTCTATGTTGGTGCTGAGCCCCACGATCTGGGGAGGGGAGGGAGACGAGAGGGGAGGAGAGGAGAGGGGAGGAGAGGAGAGGAGGGGGGAAGGAGAGAGAGGGGAGGAGAGGGGTGGAGGGGGGAAGTAGAGAGAGGAGGGGGGAGGGAGGAGAGGGGTGGAGCGGGGAAGTAGAGAGAGAGGAGAGGAGAAGAGAGGAGGGGGGAAGGAGAGAGAGGAGAGCGTCAGGCAGGGTCCTTTCAGGTGTCCAGGTTGGTCACAGACGGTGTAAAGTGATAGTGTGTGTGTGCTGGTACATTGTACTGGCGGAGACAGAATCGGAGCTTCTTCAGGGCTGCAGAGCGGTCCTCTCCCCACACCACCAGCTTGGCGATCATCGGGTCGTAGTGAGCAGACACCTCGTCTCCTGCAACACACACACACAGGAGATTACACACTGGGCTATGGGCCCACAACGGGCTTAGGCTAAAGGTATGTGTGTGTGTGTGTGCGCGCCACACCTTCCCTGACTCCGGTCTCGATGCGTGTGCAGTCGTCGGCCTGTGGCGTGGACAGGTGCAGCAGGGGCCCCGCCCCGGGCATGAAGTCGTTGTCCGGGTCCTCGGCGTAGATCCTGGCCTCAAACGAGTGACCCATCAGCTCAATGTCGTCCTGGAGCAGGGGCAGGCGCTCGCCTGCTGCCACCTGGTGGTCAGACAGACCCATTACAACCCTCCAGGTGACATCCCTCTCCCTCTCTCCCTCTCTCCCTCTGTCTCTCTCCCTCGCTCATCCCTCCCTCTCTCGCCCACGCTCACCCTCAGTTGCCACTCCACCAGGTCGGTCCCCGTGATCATCTCAGAGACCGGGTGCTCCACCTGCAGACGGGTGTTCATCTCCATGAAGTAGAAGTTGTGCTGGGCGTCCATGATGAACTCCACGGTGCCTGGACACCGAGAGAGAGAGAGAGACAGGCTGTGTTACATGTGTCACAGTCCCATGTTGCGTTGGAGGCCAGTGTGGTGGGGGGGTGGGGGGGTGGGGCTCAGCGGTCACCTGCTCCTACGTAGTTGACGGCCTGGGCTGCTTTGACGGCCGCCTCCCCCAGCCTCCTCCTCACCTCAGGGCTGATCCCAGGCTGCGGGAACAACAACACACGTCAACACACACGGGACACCCCCCGTCTCTATACCACGCATCGTTCAGGACACTTATGTCGACATAGACAAGCACAGACACACACACAAACACCGTGCTGGGTAGTCAGCTCATGACCAGGGGCAGATCGTGTGCGGTCGTAAACCGCACACTCCGACATGCTCAGAGCTGCGGTGTGCGTGATCCGAGAGGTCAAAGGGCGGGGTAGGGTTCTGCTCACCCCTGGCGCTTCCTCGATGATCTTCTGGTGTCTCCTCTGGACGCTGCAGTCCCTCTCAAACAGGTAGACAACGTTCCCGTGCTGGTCCCCGAACACCTGCACCTCCACGTGCCTGGAGGGGGGAGGGGGGGGGGGCTTAGAAAGAGCTTCAACAGCAACAACTACTACTGCTGCTGCTGTTAGGACACACACCTTTAGCTCAGACAAGTTATCATGGGCTTAGTGGCAGATTTTGAAATTCGTACCTGTTAACCTGTTTAAAGAAATGTATCCTAAGTTTGTTCATTGGGTGTTGGCTGAGTATTTCTTGGGATAAAAAATAAACTTTCCAACTAAAGTTCCAGCAAGTTTAGCTTTCTTGAAGGCCATTCTAAGAGACTACATATCCCGGTCTTTCTTCCTGATGACACCAGGAGCTTCCTACCTGGGATCCTCCACGAACTTCTCCACCAGCATGACGTCATCGTTGAACGACTTGCGAGCCTCTCTTCTGGCCGACTCCAGCTGCTCCAGGAAGTCTGCGCCTGAACGAGCGATACGCATCCCCTTGACACACACACACACACACCTTAACCCCTGGGCAAAAGCTCTGGTGTTTTCTTACTATTCAGTAAAACAATCAAGTCTGTTTGCACCGCTAGCTTACCTTCCCCCCACCACCACGCACCGCCTTGATCATCACAGGGTAGCCAATACGGACAGCCTCAGCTTGAAGCTTCTCATCCGATTGGTCTTCTCCATGGTAACCCTCGATGATGGGCACGCCCGCGGCCGACATGATGTATTTGGAAGTGCTACCATACAATAGGATGGTAATGTTACCATCAAAAAATATAGAAAAACACAAATAAAAGCACAGGGAACCCGACAAGATGCCTAGAAGAATCCGCGGGCATGTTCTGGTACCTCTTGATGCCCATGTCTCTGATGGCCGATGACGGAGGTCCGATGAAGATGATGCCTTCCTGTTTGCACGCCTCGGCAAACTCTGTGTTCTCTGACAGGAACCCGTACCCCGGGTGCACAGCCTAGTCACACACACACACACACACACAGAGGAAGTAACTAACTGGACTGCTTTGAAAACACATTCAGTCACTTTGGTGGGAAAAACCTTGCTAGGTAATTATGCGTGTTTGACGACTCCCTTAATGTGCATACATGTGAGCCTGATGCCTTGGCCACTTCCAGAACCTTCTCCATGGAGAGGTAGCTTTGTTGAGAGGCTGCTGGTCCAATGTGGTAGGCCTCATCTGCCTGTAACCAATACAAGTACAGTGGTCACATGGAAAATACAGCACTGGGATAGGAGACATTTAATACTGCGATAAGGAAACTCATCTTCATGTATGTACATGTGTTTTGAGTCCTGAGAGAGCGAGAGAGAGGGGGGGGGAGGGAGAGAGAGAGAGGGAGAGAGGGGGAGGGAGAGAGAGAGAGGGAGAGAGAGAGAGGGAGAGAAATAGGGAGAGAGAGAGGCAGAGAGAGACAGAGAGAGGCAGAGAGAGAGAGAGAGAGAGAGACAGAGAGACACTAGGCCACCATAGACAACAAGAGACAGCAGAGGAAGAAATGATGACCAAATCCAAACTCTCTCCTGCCTCACCATGGCAACATGCATGGAGTGGCGGTCTGCCTCGCTGTACACTGCCACAGAGCGAACCCCCATCTTCTTGGCTGTTCTCATCACACGACAGGCGATCTCTCCGCGGTTGGCAATAAGGACCTTTTCTATCCTGCCTTGACCTACAAGATACCAGAGAACAGCTGAATATACACTGTCCAAAGATGCTCACTCAAACAGTAAAACAGTCATTCCAAATCTTGTATTTCTTACCTGCTGAAGCCAATCTGACAGATCCTTTGGTCCATACTAGTTTCCTAAAAGACATGAGCAAGTCAAAGAGAGCCCATCGCTAGTCAGACTGGTCTAAAGTCATACCTTCTTCCGGTAGTTCCGTGTTGATACTAAGTGCATGGCTGTCAAGGGCAGACTGGAAATAAGTATAATCGTGACATGATACGTTTAGCTAGCCTATCTTTATTCCAAGTCTTCCAGTCGCTGTAATATGACACTTGTCAATTTGACATCACTGTCCATTGAGATCCACGCCAAATGTAAAGAAAAGATGCGCAAACAACCATAGCCACCACCTGACTGTTGTTGTGATAGCAAGCTAGCTAGCAAGCTACCTTTATTTAACCTTGCCCAGAACCAGAACTGGAGCTTAACGATAGCTAGCTGTTGAAATCACTATTGGCATAGTGATTAAATTAGCAAATAGTTTCGTGTTGCACATCCTATCAACCAGATACAGCTAGGAATGATTAGGTGCATGCTATTCGATTAAGAACATCATAATTTCAGCTAGTTCCAAGTGTGTTTGACTTGGCAGATAGCAAGTCAGCTGTTCAAGCAGGCTAGCTAGTTTGAAATCAACTGACAGCTGACTGTTTGAGTTTTGTGTGGTATTCTTGACCGAAAAAGAGGATGTTCTACAAGCAGCGATGGCAAAAACCATGATGACCAAGGATCAAACTTACTGTTGAAATATTTTCAAACCCTGAAGGGTTGGAACTTTCAATAGGATAGCTGCCATGTCTGCCGAAGCTAACTACTGTAGCTAGCAAAGTAGCTGTCTAGCTAACTGACGAGACTAGAGCTAGTAGTATGAGATAAAATGCGTTCGTCTAATTTCGTCGAATGTTCAATTATCATACGGAATCTAGCCTATACTATTTTGTTACAGATCTTGTTTTTGTAGTGGCACAGCTCCACTTCCATTCATTTCTAAAACCTTCCTTTTCGACTGGTTTGAAATATTTACAAGATTTGTCACGTAGTTTGGCCCACTAGTGGACCCGTAATTTGTTCAGCCAATAGAAAATGCCAAGGCGGAGGCGGGGTAGGCTGTCTGAACCGTAGGCGCAAACTAAACTTAAACTTGTCTTACAACAAGGTGTTAAAAGTTAAAAACAAAAAACTGCGTAGTAACTCACATATGGTTTGTGAAAATAATTCAAAGGACATCCCAAATCATAACTGTATCCAGCACACAGCTTTGGCACTTGTTACAGCACTGTATAATAACCTATAACCTATATCCCTTGCTTACGCAAATAACGTCGTCAGCCTAATTTAAATGTTGTTGCAATGGGAGAAAGACAGTTATTGAAAAACGTAAACATAAGGATATGGTAGCCTAATTAGGCTATCATAATTTGGATAAACCGCCCATTTCTAAAACAAGGTAACCAAAACACATAAATCACACATCTTAGTAATAACTGACAAATCTTTATTTAATCATTTAGAGCACTGCTACTTTCATTTCAAGATGGTTATGCATTTCGGACGCAATCCAATCTGCAACAGGCAAAGAAGCATATTAAATAATTTATGTAATAATGCGTTTGAATAGGCTAATATAAAAAACGATTGTTTGCCTGTGAGCTGTATCACTTGGCCCAGAGTAAGAGTGCTGGAGTTAAGATGCCAGCCTCTCGTAGCCCTGCCTACGGCGGTCTCGAATGACCAGGAAGGAGATTGCAGCGATTAGCAGCAGACCAACCACCACGGCCCCAATGATGATGGGAATGACCCGCTTGTTGAAGTCCGCCCAGCACTCCACCACTGTAAAAACACACAGGTTAAGGGTCAGGGAGGAGAAAGGTCAGGGAGATGTCAATTGTTGTTTCATTTGGAAACGAAATGATTATGCACTTGTCTTTCAGTGTAGTGAAATGCTAAACGCATTTCCATGCCCTACCTTCTCCAAACTTGCCGCCCTTGGGGATGGTGAATGCCTGGACCTGGAGAGGTTGTATCTTCAACTTAAGCTCTTCTGCCATCACAAAGGTAGTCTGGGAGTTACACTTGAAGCTCCTCCCAGAAGGAGCCAGGAACAGCTTCTCATTGGCCATAACACCAGGATAGTCCTTCTCTGAAAATAAAAATCTATTCCAATTTACCTGTAATTTAATTAACCCCTCTATAAGATATACACACATATGTTTATATATATAAATATCTACTCACTTCGGCAGCCTTTGCAGGGTTCAGGTGTTATGTGAGCACTCATGCCACTCACATAGGACATGCTTCCTTCCTGTGACAGGAAATAGAGATCTAAGTCATACATAGTCTGAACTCCTCGTCATGATTATCTGGATTATACACTGCTGGGCAGGCCTGAAGCTGGAAAAACAGGCCATGGAACATTCCGGTACCTTTTTGAAGGTGAGGGTCAGGCTCCCCCCATTGCCAGAGAAACCAAGCGAGAGAACAGCTGAGTTTGTGGTACAGAAACCACTGACCAGGATGGCCTTGGGATCCAAGTTAAAGTAGGAAGGTTTCTGAAAAACATCAAGGATCAATGTACTTTTGGGTTGAAGACTAGAAGACGGCAATCTGACAGTCACTAGTGAGGCTTCATGAGTCTTTTTTAGATGGCCTCTAGCCAGATTATAGCTATGGAAGGGTGACTTTCATGTTGTTCCTACTTATTGTTGCTTTGCCCTATTTGATGATTTTGTACTGCACTTTGGTCGGCATTGTCTGTTTTTAAATGTGCTCTTTAAATAAACTGACTTGTCTTGACTTTCATGACCAAACAGAGTTGTATTCTGCACTCAGGCCCTATAAAAAGAAATGTTGTTTGCGTGTCAAAACGGTTAAGGCAGTTGAATCACACGTTAACACCCCTGAGGTTAACACTAACACACGAACACAAAGCCCTGACACAGTGTGACTTCTCTACCCTCCAACCCCCACACCACCACCCCTCAACCCAGCCCCTCCACACACCTTCTTCTCAATGACGATGTACTCCACTCCCATGGTCACCTTCAGACATAGGTTTCCCTTGGTGTCTTTCAGGGTGAAGGTGCCCGTGGTGGGGACAGACTCGGAAGGCTGGAGCACCGGCAGGTTTTCTAGTTCTCTGGATTGGTTGCCGTCAGAAGTAAGGGCCGGGGAAGGTAATGTGGTGTCGGGCATGACCACAACAGATGATTCAGCCACGATGCAAGTTCCTGTGAGAGCGAATGGAAGCTTTTGAGCAGCAAGGTTTGAGTATGAGTGTGTGTGAAGGACTTTGTGATGTGTGGTCTGTGGGGGGGGGGTTTTGTGAGGTGTTTGTGAGTTTCTCAGACGAAACCAGAAAAGTAGTCTTCACAGCCCTTCAGTATCATCAGTTCTCTGTTCAACTGTTTAACCTGCACATCACATTAGTTTAGTCCTATAAAGATGTTCTGTACACTTCATAACCAACAGAATGATTCTCCCATAATAATAATAAGAAATGTGTGTGCGCCATGGTAGCTCACCAGATAAGCGTGCATAGAATTTCTTCATTTATTTCTGTATTTATTTATTAATATGGCACACTTGCTTCTGCAGTGACCATGTAGCCTGAGGCGTTGCAGCAACCTAGCTTCTTCATTGCAAATCTGACCCTCTCTCTCCCTGACTTTCTTGTCACACATCACTGTCCAGTAAAGCATGGAAAATGCCCCCAAAACACATATGAAATAACTAGAAACTTGCAAACTTCGCAAAGAAATGTTTTCCAATAAGTAAACAACTTTCCCATGGAGAAATCCCATTATTATTGGGACACCCTCCGAAATACTAACCGCCTATTGAACATAGTTTTGGAATTACTTTAGTTCCAAACCCTTTGGCAAGGGTTCAACAAAGTAACAAGGGCCTCTGTGTGAGAGAGGGGGTCCATAAACTCACCCAGCATCAGGCCAGCCAGCAGCAGATACCCAGCTTTGTGTTCCATCCTGTTTCTGTGTGTCTCACCCAGACTCTGCAGTCTGGAGGACAGGACTGGAGACCAGATCAAGGGGTGACGTCACTTCTTGTAGATCGTAACAGTTCCTTCAGTGAGGGAGGGAGGGGCCAAGACTGTTCAGCGTGGTTTCCCCTCTTGCCGTGTCGATCTGCTGGGCGATTTCTACACCTGTTCAGATGAGCACGCACAAGGTCAAGGAAACATACAACCCCCAGTGCATTACATTTCACCACAAGTTTTGCACTTCTAAGAGGTCTGATGTTGGTTAGGTGTGGAGACGGGTGTCTTGTGTTCTCTTCAAGGTCATGTCATATCAGAGAAACAGGACTGGATTATGTTAACTCAGTCTGCTATCTCGAAACATCTTGGATGGCCAAACAGGCTAAACGCTATGACTAAGTTAGTGTCACAATGGACCCTTTGAACCCAGACATAGGCGCGAACTCAACTCATCATCAAGATCTAACACTTAGAGTCTGGAATAGCCCCAAATGACTGGTCCCCTCTTGTTTTGGATAGAAACCTTCTTCCATCTGATTGGTCTGCGCTGGGGAGCAGTGCTGGAGTTCTGGGTAGAGCACCAAGGGGAGGAGGCGTAGGCCCGTTAGGAGGGATGAGGGCCAAAGGTAGCTGTAGGGGACAAACAATCTGCTAAACACACACAAACTCTCTCTCCATCTCTCTCTCTCTCTCTCTCTCTCTCTCTCTCTCTCTCTCTCTCTCTCTCTCTCTCTCTCTCTCTCTCTCTCTCTCTCTCCCTCTCCCTCTCTCTCTCTCTCTCTCTCTCTCTGTCTCTCTCTCTCTCACATTGTTTGTGAATGTAGGGGGGGCTGTGGTGGGTGGGAAGGTGGTGTTTGCTCATCCAAAGTCTTCGCTGGGAAGTGCTGCTGTCTCTTAGCCTCACAACCCCCCTTTACAGTGAATAACATGTGCCTTTCCACTGGATGACTGACTCGCGTACGGATTCATAAAGGACAGGCGAGTGCATACATGGACCCTCAGAAACAGACCGATGGTTTGTTAAATTATAAGGTAGTTACTGCCTTATTCTCACAAGCAAAAGAGTATTGATCTAGAGAGAGAGAGAGGGAGAGAGAGAAAGTGCAGTTAGGTAAACATTGACTGTTTTCCTCTGATCTGGCCGCCTGCCTTCCCTTGTCGGTCCAGCTTGCCTGTGCGCCCGCCACGAAAGGTGCTTCTCGGCTGCTGTCATCTCTGTTTGAACAACTCCCTGACAACCAATCAGCTGTCCCCCCCCCCCCCCCCCCAGGACCTGTCCATCATCCCAGACGAGCAGGAGTCCAGCAGGAGTCCAGTAGAAGATAGCTGTCTGTTCTCCCTCGGAACTCCCAGACCCCCCCACGGCAAGCTTCTCTGTGTGACCTTAACCTCGACCAGATCCGGACCAGCACCGGGTCCAGAACAGAGCAGGACCTGGACGAGAACCACCACCACCAGGACCAGGATCACTTCCAGAGCAGGGACGTCATACAGGATCGCAGCATGAGGCTGGGAACAAGGCTGTGTGTGTTGGGGCTGTTGTGCCTGCAGGACTGGGCTCTGAGTCAAGGCCAGGCTCTGGAGGAGCAGACGTCCGGGCAGGTGGACATCCTGGCGTTCTGCGATGACCCTCAGGTGAAGGAGGCGGTGGACGGGGCCCTGAAGACGTTCAACAGCAAGATGTCTAGCGGATACAAAATGGCCCTCTACCAGATCACACAGGCCACCAAGGTAGGTGGCTCCGTGCTTGAAAAACGCCACTCGTGTTGGGCGTCGCCGAGACGCGAAATAACCGATAAATCTAAAAAAAATATATATATGTTTTGACAACCTTTCAGTCTGAAACCTTTCCTAATTGTTTACGGAGGGGAGAAGCATTACTTTGCAACACGGGGTCAGAGTGCAGCATGTGTGTCTGTGTCTGCTAGGCTGTGAACGAGTCAGGGACTGTGGTGTCAGCGCTGTTCAACAGCAAGAGGAGTAACTGCCCAGCAGAGGGAGACAAACCCTGGAGTGAATGCGACTACTTAGACGGATCCAAGGTAACAGTAATACCCAACAACATTCCTACCATGCCTTGACTTTTCCCCTCTTTGTTATTCTCTGCTTAGGTATAGTGTTTAGCGTCTAAGTTCAATTCTGGATCGATGTACTTCAATCACTGAATGAACGGCATTTCACATGTTCTGTTCTGTTTTGCTGTCCAGGCACCGAGTCCTTGCAACACCACTGTGTATGTGACAGAGGCAGAGACGTTGGTTCAGGCCGTGATCTGTGAACTAGGTGGGTGTCAGTTTGCTTTTAGAAGAACACAATGTCACAAACCTGCCAACCCCCACACTCTTAGTTTGTCCAGAGAAAACCAATCCATAATGAGTCATCAGAATTCCCCCAGGAGATAACCTTGATTACACTTTAACATTCCTACCATCAAGCACGCCGTGATAAATAGCGACTGTTCAGTGCAGCAGAGGTGGTTTGGAACCACATTCTCTCAGAAGATACAGTAGCACCTACTTGCCTTAGACTTCCCATTGGACCATGAGGTTTACCTCAGGATGTAAGAGCAGACATTGTTACAGGAAACTGGTGTTAGATCCCAGCTGGTCACCGGTTAACAGGGGACTAGACTGCTAGGCTACTAGGGGTCACAAGGATCTAGGGGATGGAAGCATAGAAGACCGCAGGACTGTAGGACAGTAGTGGAGGCTGGCTGTTTGGTAATGACCCAGACCCAGACCCAGTGTGTGTTCCCCTCTCCAGACCCCCCCGTGGTGTCGGAGAAGTCCCAGTGTATGGGCTGCCCCATGGAGATCGACCAGAACAACGAGGACCTGAAGGCTCCACTGTCCTTTTCCCTCAATAGGTTTAACTCCGTGTCCAATTCCTCCCACTTCTTTGTCATCAACAGCGTGGGGTATGCTACGCGGCAGGTAGGACACACACACACACACACACAAACAGGAAAACCATGAATGTACAGGAGTAAACAAGACAAGATCGTGAACTGAGCACGCAGACATATAGTCGTGGTCGTTTGCTTTGAATTGCACATTCCACGGTTCTTATCTGAGCGGTTATTGATTGACGCACACAGACACGCACAGTGCCTGTTGTGTAACGTGCCCTTCCCTGGATCGACTTGGATCTCTCCCACATCCTCCTCACAGGTGGTGGCAGGATTGAGATTTTCTATTTGGTTTGACATGAGGAAAAGCAACTGCTCCAAGGCGGACAACCAAGAACTGCACTCGGCATGCCATCCAGACCCTGCCGACGTGGTACGTTCACTTGCCGGGTACATTACTGCATCTGAATTTAGCAATGAAACGTTGTTCTTTATTGTTATTCTAGATGTAGGTCATACAATACCATATGACCAAGGAGGAGTCTTTGTGACAAAACCAAAGTGTGCCATATAAGCAAAAGGAATTCGTATTGTGCAATATACGGTTCCAATTTTGAAAACGTTTCTGACAACCCTCTTTTGGTGTTTGTGTGTGTGTGTGTTTGTAGGAGCTGGCACACTGCAGCTCCACCGTGGACGTGGCTCCTTGGAGACACGAGCTTCCAGAAGGCAACGTGGACTGTGAACCAGGACCCATGCCTCCGACCGTAAGTCACCGGTCCAGCCGCGCAGTGTCAAACAGCTCACAACATCCACATTCTGTGTCTGAGAAAGCTCGCCATGGGAAACAGCCATGTTAGCAGAGCCATAAAAAATGCCACCCCTCTCCCCTCCCCTCCCCCACCAGGTATTAACCAGGCGCCGTCCTCCAGGCTGGTCCCCTCTGAGGAACGTCATTGATTTCGAAGCCAAGGTGCCAGAAACCACCGCCGCCACCCCTCCCTCCACTTCCCCCACCGCCAAGGAGGAGTCGTCCGAGGAGTCCCAGGAGAAGAGCGACCCATCCAAGCCCACCCAGGACCCCCCTGCCCCGGCCGACAGCCCCTTCCGCTGCCCCTCCAAACCCTGGAAGGAGTTTGTCCCTCCGACGGCGTCCGTCCCAGAAGGGACGACCGTCAGCGGTCCTCCAGAGCAGGGGGAGGGCTTCAGGGATGCAGACCTGCAGGCGTAGACCGGCCTTGGGAGGGGAGGAGCTGTACTCTTCTTGTAATACAAGCACTGATGCTACATAAGAGCAGTCGCACGTTATGGCCTTTACTCTGAAGTACATGACGATCCTTTGCACCAGTGTTTGTGCTGTGTGTGTTTAAATGTCGCTTTTGTATTCTCCCTAGACGGCTTAACTAGACTTCACCGTCTAGATGTTTGATAACTCAATAAAAAAAATGCATTATTGTATACTGAATCTGCTTATATCTCGACTAAACAATATTTGCAGAGGCACAAATAGAGACAACAGGAGTTAATATTTAACTGGGAAAACTTTATTTGTACATCGCCTTGTAACACTCAAATAAATGCAAGTCTCTCTGGATACAAAGCAGATCTTTAACTGAGAAGTAAAGAGGAACGAGAGTATTTTCCAAAATGCAGGTCTGTTTGATTAGGCTTTGAAATCGTATTAATAGTAGCGAGTAAATGTAAGGCCAAACATTCCTTATAGCTGCTTAGTAGAATGACAGAAAAATAATATCAGCATGTTTTCAAAATGGTCATGCAGGCTGGGTGTATAACAATCTTTTCCCCACTACACATTCATAGTAGTGTTTTGACACTACACAGGTATGACAAAGACAAGAAAATATAATGTCTCTAGGTCGGTAGAAGTGCCACACAGAATAAATAAGAGAAGGAAACACAGCAAACGTTTCATCCACAGCAAACCCCCAACCCTGCACCAGTTATACACCAGGCCTAGGCCATCCCTACTTAAATCCTACCCCATCCCTACCCCAGCTCTACCCCATCCCTACCCCATCCCTACCCCATCCCAGCCCTACCCCATCCCTACCCCATCCCTACCCCAGCTCTACCCCATCCCTACCCCATCCCTACCCCAGCTCTACCCCATCCCTACCCCATCCCTACCCCCATCCCTACCCCCATCCCTACCCCAGCTCTACCCCTTGAGAAAAGCGAAGCTTTTGGGTCCGTACGGACGCGTACGATAGATGGTTTCACAACTCCAGCACAGCAGCCTGCTGTACCAGTGTAGTCGCACAAACATTTGGACCACGCCCCCATCCTGTGCCGACGCATCCGTAACCGTGACGACACGCCATCGCGTGGACCAGGCTTCATGGCCGTGTAGAGCCGGGGAGTCGATTAAGCATCAACATGTGACCTGACAGAGGTCAAGCAGGGTTGGTTGGAACAACTCCTTCCTACCCTCACCACCCCGCCTGCCCTCCCTTCTCCTTCAGAGTAGGCAGGCACGGCCCGAGTCAGTCTTCCGGAACGTGGCGAGACTTGGGGCGCCCGGAGGAGTCCGTCACATTCAGGATGGGTTTGACGTCCACACTTTGCTCCACGTTCCGAGACGCTTCGGAACGATGGCGTTTCAAGTAAAACATTTACAAGCGTTCAAGCTTCTCCCCCCCCCACCCCCCTTCTCTTTACAGAAGAGTATTCCCTGGTGCTGTCCGGCAAAGTGGAAAAGGGTTTTCAAGGCATTGGCCACACACTGTGACAACATTGTTATATCAACGACATACTCACACACATTATGAATGGGATGTTCAAGGGGTCCTGCCCGTTAAGCTCTGTAGCCTGAGAGACTAGCCCGCACACACACACACACACACACACACACACACACACACACACACACACACACACACACACACACACACACACACACACACACACACACACACACACACACACACACACACACACACACACACACACACACACACACACACACACACACACACACACACACACACACACACACACACACACACAAAAGAGAAAACGTAATATCAAAGTGAGTCCCTAGACCACTAGAAGCCTTGGCCCCAGAAAGTGATAGGCTAAACTAGTGATAGGCGTCAAGAACATGCAAGCCATCTCTCTACGGCGGCCCTTACAGGACCAAAAAGGCATTTTACATTTTAAAAAGTGCAAAAAACACATTTGCGACCTTCAGCTACAGGGACACTATACAAACACCTGTTGGCTGGTTTACTGCATTTGATAACTGTGTCTGTTTTTTGCATAACACACACACGCGCACACACGCAGACACACACACGCAGACGGGGAAAGGATTCAGTCATCCTAAGAGTGAATAAAGGCCTAACAAGATGTGAAGATACAGTCATGGCTTGAGACTGGGGCCTTTTACTCCAGTCACAGCAACACCCTCGCTAGCTCTGACCTCTTCTTTAATGCTAGGAGCTTTGATGCTAGGAGAGCTTTCTAAAACAGGCGAACAGTACGCTGGCATTATGGAGCATGTAACATGACACCAACACTTAAAAAAAAAACGTTGGTTTTCTAAACAATCGATTAGTCCGTCAATGTCGGATGGGCAGAATCTTCCAGAACCTGCTTCTATCGGTAAAGAGTGTGCACACGCACACACGCATTCTCGCGAGCTCAGGCACTCAGCGTCGTCTTATACGGACCGGAGGGAAAACCCACGCCTGTCCCGATCAATTCATACACTTCTCCACATTCAGCATTCATCAGCACAGCTACACAAGGCAGACGGGCATGAAGCTGCCGCTGTGCACCGCGGCGTCCCGGGGGCAGCACCTAGCCATCCCAGCGCCCGCCACTCCAGAAGGCTTCCTCTCTACGCTGCGGAACGCGGAAGCTCCGGTGCGACAGGCTTCAGGGGGAGGAAGGCAAACACAATGAGGCAGCGACGCTACGCCAAACACAGGAAGTGAGGCGGCTAGGCAGGAAGCCGGCTATCCCGCGGCGACCTAGCTCTTCTGACGCTCTCTCTCTCCCGATCGCAACCTCCAAACACAGGCCCCCATCCGCCTCGGTTGGCCCTGGGGCGCATGGGCTGCCGTACGGAAATAAATAAAGGAACAAAGTACGGCAATGGATGAAAGAATGGTAATGATAAAAACGTCAATACAAAAAGAGACTGTGCTAGAATACATGGTAGGTTTCCGTCGAGGACGTGGTGGGAGTTGAGGCTCGGGTTTGGGGTGACCTGGGTCACACCCTGCGCATCCGAGGCCCCCCGGCGGTCCCGTGCATAGTCCTACAGGTGCCCCCCCTCCCCGTGTGTGAGGAGCTAGGAGCAGGAAGACACTGATGCCCTGAGCCTCTCTACGAAGTCCCGCTCGTTCACAAACACGGAGGAGAGGGGGGGGGGGGGGGGGGGGGGGCAGGACTCTCCCTGAGGCCGGGAAAAACAGGTACAAAACTCCGGAGACGCGGTCTCGTAAAAGTCAGGCGCAGATTGGTAAGGGGAACACAGTAGAAGAGATCAAATCTGTCGGTCTGTCCTGGGCGGAGGGCTTGGCGACGCGCTCGGTCGTGGGAGGGCGACGCTCGGCTGCGGTGATGACCGTGGCCATCTTTGGACCCGGTGCCTCCGAGCCACAGGTAGATGGAGAAGCCTGCGCCCGTTTCTCTCCTCCTCGCGGCGCCGGCCGAGGAAGGGGGTGGGGGGGGGGGTCATGGGG